>NW_007726450.1:523340-530407 GCF_000696425.1 Galeopterus variegatus | reverse complement strand
GGTGGTATGTGTATGTGTGTATACCCCCCCCCCAAGTCTTGTACCTAAAGATGAAAAACCAACTTTGTGTGGTCAGACGGAATTTTTTGCAGGCTCTTTGGCTCTCTACAACAGGGCATGTCTCTATTGTAATTTACACAGTGTAGTTTTACCACATTTAAGGTAGATTCTTATAGAAGGAGGTATGTTATTTTTCTGTCTCCTAAGATTAAAATCTATATTTAGTTTCAAATATCATTTTTTAATGCCTATTTTCTCGAGTTAGAAACGTTTCTTCCAGTGTCTTTAAATTGGAGGAATTGTACTGTCTTGTATAGTTTCTTGTATTGGGCATAGACATATGTGAGTTTTTTGTTTATTTTTTTTAACATGTGAAAGAAGGTATAAAATATTTATGTATGGAACCAGATTTTAATTCAAAAGTATGTAAAAATCAGGAAAATGTGCATCTTGTGCATATTTGTACTGATTCTTATACTACTAAATGCCAATGTGTAGGGAAGAGTACTGTGTGTTATGAAATGAATTACATCTGAATCGGTAATAAAATAATCTCTGGGCATTAATTTTCTAATGTGAAGCTTTTCATAATATTAAAAAATAATTTTACTCCTACAACAACACCCATATATAAATATGACCGTAGTATAATTTATTTTGTGACCCATGCATGTTGAGGATTAAGCACGTATCATTTTGTGCAGGAAATCAAAGGATATCTTTTTGCTTTGTGCAGACATTGAGCAGCCAGTCATCTCTGTAAACCTTTCATAAGTGTGGGTGTCTGAATGTAATTGTTTAATTTTATACTTAGAACTTTTAACCATCACCTAAAACCTTTTCCTGCGGTATTGGCAGTTTTGCCTACAGTTTCAGGTCTTAGCTGTAACCGTATCTTGTCATTTAATGTATCGGAAATGGTTAGGCCGATAGTAAATCTAAGTTTTATGGCAAAATGTGAGCTTTCCACAGACTATTTCCTATTAGTTATAGCTTGTGTATGAATTTGAAATCATGGGGAACAAAAAAATGCTAGGATTTTTTTTAGTGATTTCAGTAATTTCTTTATCAAAGATAATGTTCTAAATACATGGAAGTTAAGATAATGCTTTTAAATTGTATGCAGATGTATATATTGATAGGCTATCTACCATAGTCATTATAAACGAATTATGCAGCATGTTCCACATGAAAATATTGCATTCTTAAAATATGCAGATCTAATTATAATGAAGAAAATTAAGCAGTTTTTAAAAAGCATAATAAATTGAAACCCTTTTCTACAGACTTAATAGATTGTTGCGATGAATGAGAAAAATTAACTGTCCCAATTCATAAGAATGACCTTCACCACTCTTTCAAGACCTTGCTGTTTCTAAGTCTCTAGTTATTCCCTCTTTCATAGATTACTTGTCATGCCTTATGCAAAAGTTCTTGTACACGGCTTGTATGAAATTAAACTATGAGGGACAGTATGCAAAATAAATCATCTATGTGTCATGAATTTATCTTGTGACAGTATCAAAACAACTTACTGTTTGCATTTTAACAGAGTATAAGTGTATTTATAATACAGGTGCTTTGATCAATAGCTTATTTTTTTAATTAATGCACATTTATCAGTTGGTTACTGTTCATCATTTGAAAGATTGGAGGTGAAAAAATATATACCTAGTATTTTTGAGTCTGACAGCTATTAAATAAACAGTATCTATCTGATGGTACCAGTAGTCAGGTTACCATGAAGCATTGCCTGCAATTGGGAGTGTGTTGTTATTTTTGGCTTTAGTGAATGAGCATCCTTGATCATCCCACGGGACAGTGTGTAGGCCATGTGATCCAGAACCAGTGCAGGCCCAGGCTGATAGTTAAAGTGGGAGAAGTTTGCTGTTGAAGGCATCTTACCATAGCTGATGGACTGTGGCCCTCTTGTTCTCTTTATTGCTGGTCTCAACAACCAAAATGTACCTGTTCCAGAAGCCCTTTTCCTGGGGGCCTGTTCTGTGCTAAGAGGAAGCTAGCTGAAGTGTAGTGTGTTAATTTTTCCACGATATATTTTTAGGTGTGACAACAGTAATCATGAGAACTTTAGAATGGTGGCAGACTGGGGAGAAAATAGGTGGGACCAGGTGAGCCTGTCACTTTCCAAATCATAAGTAGCCCTTTTTAGGGGGCTGATCTTGAAAAGGGTTTCTTTTACTATTTATAATAGATGTGTATCAAACAGAATTGATATAACAGCAAAATATATATAATTTTTCTGTTGATTATCTCTCCTAAATTGTGGGTGGTATGTGTGTGTGTGTATACATGTGAGTGTGTGTGTACATGTGAGTGTGTGTGTGTACATGTGAGTGTGTGGAAGGTAGAGTGGATATCCTAAGAGGTGCAGTACTGGGGTACATACCTTTTTTTAGAGCATTTCTTCCTAATTTTTCTCAAGTCACTGATGTTTTTAAATGGTAGAGTGTAAACTGTGGCCATAGTCCCTGGAAAACTGCACATAATGGTTATAATCTCAGGAGGTTTGTGGGTCTTGTTGAGCCTATCCATGAATTCTTCAGGGGTCCATGTATCTCAGATTTAGAAACCCTAGAGTAGAGAAAATAGAATACTAGTATATTTGCAGTGTGGATGCTATTTCTTAAGGGAGAGGTTTCCCAGAAATTTGTAGAAAACTTTAAAAAGATGGTTTTAGTGCAATATGAAACTCATTCTTGGTGGCTTTTAAAAAATATTTGTAAGTGCCCCTTTATTTATCTGCTTAAATTTACATTTTGTTAAATAAAAATTTTAAATCTTGTATCCCCCCCATCTTGCATGAGTGCATATATATACATGCATTAAAAGTTTTATTTTACTTTACTTTTAAAATTTTATCACTATACAATGTAAGCATTTTTTGTGGCCCTTTAGCAATTTCTCCCTAACCACTCCCATAAAATCTTTGAGAATGCCATTCCCATTTCAATTGTTCCCTCTATCTATTAGCCTACTAGAACGAGATCCCTCTGCTTTGATTGAGTGCCAGTTAACAAACTCATTGGCCTCATTTTCTGCTATTTTCAGTCTGAACCTTCTTTTGTCTAATTTTTTTTGCTGTTCTTTGGCTTTTTTCCCTGCCTATATATTCTATATTTCAGTCACCTGATTCTTTTCTTATGTGAAGTTCTTGCTCCTCTCTCCGAATCTTGCTCATCCTTCAAAAAATTTACATGAATTCTCATCTTTCCCCATGAAAGGGAAATATATACTCCTTTCCCTCTGATGGAACCAGCACTGAGTAAAGAATAAAATGTAAGGCACCCTCCAGTCTATTAGACTATAAGGGACAGCACCCCACATACAGGATGCCTTTAGCCTGAAATGAAGGAAAGGAAAGGACTAACACTCACTGAACCCCTATTCTGCATCAGGTGCAGGAAACAGTATCAAGTGGTCAAGTAACTGGAGCTGGAGGTGGAGGCTTCCTGTAGGGTGTCCAAGTCCTGGCACTTCCCAGGTCCCAGCTGCCTCTGCAGGTGTTGGGTGTGTGCAATTGGAATGGCCCAGCGAGGAACATCTTAGAGCTCCGTGGACTAAGCTTTTCCATGGTCCCAAATCCTTACTTCTTCCAGTTGAAGATCAGGGGGAGTTCTGAAGGGTAAAAGGCATAACTGTTACAGTTAAAGGGGAGTTGTCAAAGCTCCTCTGTAGGCCCTGGGCATCTTCCCCCACCTCCCCTTCCTTCATTCCTTCTGCAGTCACTGCGTTTCTCAGCATCTACAAAGATGGTCAGGTAGGAAGAGAAGCAGCCCAGTGTGCCTCTTGCGCCAGTAATTCTTAGTTGTACAAGAAGACAGAAACTACTGGCAAAGCATGCTGTATGTGTGTGTGCATGCGTGCGTGTGTGTGTGAGAGAGAGAGAGAATTTGACTTGTCTACCTCTTAATGTCATTCATCAAGGATTTAGTGTACATATATTACACACATATATCCATATATATTATACATAATAAATATACACACACACACACACACACACACACACAAAGCCTAGTAGCTCTTCTCGTAGCACTGAGCCTGCTTTCTCCATTGGTTGATTTAAGTTCTTTCCGTGTTCTTTTTCTTCTTGCTCTTCTCAGTGTTTCGGAACTTCTTGGGCATTTTTCTTTTTTTTTCTTTTTTTTTTTTTGTCTTTTTCGTGACTGGTAAGGGGGTTGCAACCCTTGGTGTGGTGTTGCCATTGAGCGCACCGGCCATTCCTATATAGGATCCGAACCCGTGGCAGGAGTGTCGCTGCGCTCCCAGCGCCACACTCTCCCGAGTGCGCCACGGGGCTGGCCCTTGGGCATTTTTCTTAGAGGAGCCTCTGTCCTTTTCTTACCCTTCACTAGATGTCGTGTTCTCCCCAGGCCATCAGATACCATTTCCTTTCCTCTCAGTGCTGCTTCTCCCATCCAACTCCCAAATTAAAGCTGTTTATTGAGGGCCGAGCCCGTGGCGCACTCGGGAGAGTGTGGCGCTGGGAGCACAGCAGTGCTCCCTCCCGCCGCGGGTTCGCATCCTATATAGGGATGACCGGTGCGCTCACAGCGCTGAGCGCGGTGCGGCTGGTCTAAAAAAGGACAAAAAAAAAAAAAAAAGCTGTTTATTGATGTGTCGCTTTGCCAATGACATAGTGCATCAGAACGGGGGGAGGGAGGGGGTGATTTAGAAGGTGTGTTTCAAAAGAATTTGGAGTTTGTAAGTGCCCCTGAAGATTGCATGGACAATTCCTTGGTTCTGTGTGGGAATTTGATGCAAGATTTGGACATTGACAATTTTTTTTTTATTCTGAGAGAAGAAGTCCATGCTTGTCAGCTTTGTAGGAGATTTGTTTGGTTATTCATACAAATTTTTTATAGTTCAGGGACACATATTTTTGCATGTTTGGATTTATACTATAAAATCTGCCTTATTTCTTGTTCGTACCTTTTTTCCCCTAATTTTTTGTATAATTGATTGTTCTCATTGCTGTTGAAAGAGTAGGACCTTGTTTTTGGGGGGAGTTTTTTTGCAGTGAGTTAGGTTGGATATTTTTGTTTACTAAAATTACTTACACTGCAGAATCCTAAGGAGGCCCATGTTAGGATACAATAATTGTGTACTTCTGAGTGTGGGTGCTTAGTAAATACTTGTTGATTAACAAAAGTAGCATTATCATTGTCATTTATAAAGATAATATTTGGGAGATGTTGGCCTTTTCTGGGATGAATGCTTAAATATTTTGCTATTTTATTTTTACCTTAAGGAACATGTAGGGCCGGCCCGGTGGCGCACTGGAGAGTGTGCCGCTTGGGAGTGTGGCGGCACTCCCGCCGAGGGTTTGGATCCCATAGTGGAGACCGGTTCCCGCTCACTGGCTGAGCGCAGTGCGGGCGCAACACCGAGGGTTGCGATCCCGTTACCGGTCAGTAAAAAAGACAAAAAAGGAAAAAAAAAAAAAAGGAACATGTAGAACCTTTTAAATGAGAATTTGCTTCACTGTTTCATAAACTTTATGTTTTTAAATAACATATAACTACTGACATTTGCTGTTTTAATAGCTGCTTTGGGGGAAGTCCCATAAAATCTGTGAAGCCAGTTATCATTAGTATACTTTTGAACTTCAAACTCTTATGGTAATATATGGTTTATTATCCATCTTGTGGTTTTGGCCAGAAAACAAAGGTAATTAATCACCATAAGTACAAATGACCTTTTTTTGCATATAAAATTCTGAAGAGCATAATTATTTGTATGCGAGAATGAAAAGATTCTTTACATGAAATCATTAAAATGGCCTTGAGAACTATGATTTCTAATTTGCTGAAAGAATTGGCATGTGTGTAATTAGTGTTGAGATTACATCTGTGGTTTGCATAGACTAATGTTTTCCAGCTATCATAGCTAAGGATTAAAAGACCGGGAATGCCCCAAGTCATATTGCATATAGTTTCTGTTAATTCTGCAGCAGGAGCTTCTTCCCACGTTAGCTTATTCAGGCTAAAGGGGGCAGTTGTTATCCAATATCATATTCATCAAATATTGGGGCAGAGAAATGTTTGCTTTTACCATTTTCTCTTAAATGGTCTCCCCCCCCCCTCATGTATATATAATGAATAATCTCACTCATTTTCAGGTATTTTCATGTTTTTAGTAATTTTTCTAGTAACTTTGTCATGGTTTGTAACTTAGGAATCTAAATAAAAAGTTAATTTTAATATCCTCTACCACCTTCTCTCTATCATTCTCTGTTAAAAAAAGAAGCTGTAGAAGCAGGTAGCATAACAAACTGCCCAAGCATTTTCATTCGTTATGGCAACAAAAATCTCCTAATTAAATATAAATGTGACAGGTTTTCAGAAGTAGTGCTATTCTATTTATTTTGCTTTGACTCATCCTATGTAGTATCTTTCTGGGTTGTTTGGCCTCAGGGTCAATGGCACTTTTATGTCACTGGAAATGGGCACAAGACAGTGTAGTCGTCATTGTAGCTCGGGGCAGTGCACACCACTCTGCCATCCCCTGTTAGCACTAGCCTTGGGCACCTGCTCTCGTCTCCCTCTTCCAGACCTTTGATAATTTGCAGTTCATCACAGGTTTCCCATAAAGGAGGCAAAGGCTGAACCATTAATTCACTTTTTTCAAAGAGGAATGAAGGTGGGGTCCCCTGGCTCTCACGCCCGAGCCTAGCTCTAGCCCAGGAACAACAGAGCCAAAAACAGCCTTTGGTGCTTCTGCAAAAGTAGTTGGGCAGGGGCCAGCCCGGTGGCGCACTGGATAAGTGCGCTGCTTGGGAAGCGCGGCGGTGCTCCCGTCCGAGGGTTCGGATCCCACAACAGACCGGTTCCCGCTCACTGGCTGAGCGAGGCACGGGAGCAACACCGAGGCTTGCGATCCCGTTGCCGGTCCCCGGTCCGGTACGGGGGCAACACTGAGGGTTGCGATCCGTTGCTGGACACGGAAAAAGACAAAAGATAAAAAAAAAAAAAAAAAAAAATTTTTACTAGTCATGTTATTTATTTATTTATTTTTTAAAGATGACCAGTAAGGGGATCTCAACC
>NW_007726450.1:504775-523136 GCF_000696425.1 Galeopterus variegatus | reverse complement strand
AAAAAAAAAAAAAAAAAAAAAAAAAAAAAAAAAAAAAAGTAGTTGGGCAGAGTGCAGCTCTAACTCCCCAGAAATTTGGTGGTGGTGGTGGGTAGAGGTCACCTCTGGATTTCATGCCTGTGCTGATGGGGAACCCTGCCCGTGTTCTGAGCAGCTTCCGGTGCCCGGCAGCCATGGGTGTTAACATGGTGCACGGTCTATCATTGCCCTTCTGTAGCTGAAGATGATCCACTGTGGGTGCTAACCAGATGGCTGTAAAGACCATTGTGTGGCCCCCGACCCTCTGTAGGCTGCACCAGACAGAGCTCCTGTCCTTATGCTTTGCGTGGTGCCTGCTGCTCCCAGATCCTGTCGCTCTTCACAGTTTTGTTTCTTTGCCTCCGGGGCTACAAGATGCTTTTGCTCAAAAAGCCCCCAGTTTGGCTGCACCCAAGCTAGTCTGTCTGTGCTGTCATTACTACCAACATCTACAGTTAGGCCTCAAGGTTTCAGAGGCTGGAAGTATAGCAAGTGACATCTCTTTGTGTGCGGTCACACTTGGACATGAGAACTTTGCTGCTGAGTGACTTAATTTGATTGATGGACTAGGGAGTTCAGAGCTTTTCTTCCCTTGAATATTTGTCCATCCTGCTCAATACTGATTTCACTATAAAAATCAGTGTGGGGAAGCAGAAGTTGGTTAGAAATAGTTTGATTGTAGCACCCAGGTTGAGTGTATTAGCCACCTGGAATGTCTTGGATTTTTTGCTTTTTGTTAATCCCTAGGTTCAATAGGAGTCTTAATTTGGATGCTTGATTATTATACTCATATCATTGCATGGAATAAGGGACATACATGCTAGAGTAATGATCTTGATGTCACTAATGAATTAAGTTTTCTGAACCAAAATATGGTTCCCAGACCAGCAGCATCAGCATCCCCTGGGAATTTGTGGGAAATGCAGATTCTCAGGCCTCATCCCAAACCTACTGGATCAGAAATTCTGGGGGATGCCCCCAAATCTGTTATTAATGAACCCTCTAGTAGTCCTGATGTGATCTATGGTTTGAGACCCATTGCTGTAGAGCAACTGTCCAACAGAACTTTCTACAATGATAGAAATGTTCTGTATCTGTGCCGTACACTATGGGAGCCACTGGCCACATGTTGCTGTCAAGCTCTTGAAGTGTAACTGGCATGAGCAAACAATGGAATTATTAATTTTATTTAATTTTGATTCATCTCAATTTACATTTAAATAGTTATGAGTAATAGTGGCCGCCCACAGGACAGCCCAGCTCTAGAGCATACTTGCCATTTGTTTACTGCTGTGTGGATAAACTCCCCAAATGCTGTAAGTTGTTGGTTGTGGAATTGTTAGTTTTATATTGTAGAACAAAGTACTCCTAGAGTGAAGCTCCAATTGCTGTCACAGTGTTTTATTTTGATCTTCTTTTGAAGGTGGGGATGATTTGCTGATTGCTGGTTAGTGGGGAGAAAGAAGCCTGTTGTTGAGTGTAATGTTGATTTTGTCAATGTGCTTGGTCTGTACAGTGCCTGCTGGCTTGTGCTTGTTGTAAATGCAACTAATGATGATAGATGCATGTCCCTTTAGAAGGAATAAAGTTGTTGTTCAGGAGTAGAGCTGGGTCCACTGTCTCTTGTAGTTGGAGCTCTGCTGCATCTAGTGTGTCCTGCTGGATAAAGGTGCTTCCTGCCTGGCAGAGCTTATAAAAGAGATGTTAATGAGCCCTTTGGGCACTTTGGGATTCTTGTGGAACCTTCCAGAAACTGTGCTTGAGAAGAGTGCTGAATTGCTGAGTCTGAGCTGGCACATCAGATAGACAAATCTCTAGAATAACATGCAGCTTCTTCAGTTTAGGAGGACTTGAAGGAAAAGAGGGTCGAGATACTTTGAGGACAGTCTCCAGACATAGTTTCTGGGGTGACAGGACTACATCTTTGTTACCTTTTCCAAAACACCAGCAGAAAGCTCTGGGCCGAGAGTATGCCAAGCAGTCATGTGACTCTGTGGCTAGAACAGAATGGGATGTTTAGGAGCCAGGGAACACCTGAGAGTGGTTAGGGACTGTTCTCCCAACTCTAGCAACCAAAGTCTCCAAATGAAAGCAGAAAACAATACTAAATTCCTTGTCAGAAGCAAAGTTCTACATGACTGAGCTTCCTAATTGAGGGCCCCATTTGTTGAATTATTTAAATCCATATCATTGGTTTTTATAATCCATCTCTTCTTAGAATCAGAGAATGTTAAAACAAGGTAGAAGAGAACTTAGAAATGGTCATAATCCAACCTTTTCTCATTTTGCACTTGAGTAAACAGAGGCCCAGAGAGGTTGTGAGTTGAATAAGGGCACACACAGTGAGTGTAGAGCTAAGTCAAGGCCTGTGGTGTCCCGGCCAGGGCACCTGTGGTCACACAGCACACTGCTTTTCTGTTTCTTTTGTGTGTTCAGCTTCTGTTGTCTCTAGGCCAGGTGAGTGCAGCTAGGGTCACAGGTCAGGAGCTGGACAGACTGATGAGAAAGGGACATTTCAAGAGCATAAGAAAGATACTGATGCTCACTGCTTAGTTATATTTTAAAATGCTTTTTGCTAATGCATCATGCAGATATCTGGGAAATTCTAACAGAACATTTTGACTGGTGAAATATTGCAGCTACCTGTTTATGATAGCTAAAGTTGTTCATGCCATGTATGTGTATGATTTAGTCATTGCACAATACATATTGTTAACTGGTTATTTTTTTCTGGACAGTTTTGTTGGGATTAGTTTGTTTTCCAAGCACTAGACCTGATTAAATTTATTGACTCTGATACCATTTTTTTTGTAACTAAGTTTGTTTAGATAGCATGCCTCTCTTACTTTAGCCACAAAGTATTGAAATGCTAGGTGTGAAAAGTATGGCACTATGCACATAATAAGCATTTTCTAAATATTAGTTGAAAGAGTGAATAATATCCCACCCAGATGGGTCTGAATGTTAATTTCTTTTGAGTTTTACTATGACTGGGGGAAAAAAATTCTGTAGCTTTGGGAGAATATTAGCTGTGTAATTTTTTTCCCCCTTAGCTTGAATGGAGACTTAAACAAAAAATTCACATGCACACCAAAAGGCTGGGAGAGGTTTTGTAAATTGAATATAGGGTTATTGTTTGTGTCCAGAAAACAAAGCCCTAAATCACATTTAGCATAATTTGTGGTTTTAAATTGGACTGATTTAGCAAGGAGAGTGAAATAATCTCTCATCCTGTCAAAAAGGCACTACCTTTAGACCAGCATTTAATTGCATTGGCAGAGTAACTTTGGGAAGGCGGCAGTAATTCTGGCTGCATTATTCTTGGTTTGTGGCTAAATTGAGATCATCATTTTCTCCTGGTTTCACTAACTTTCCTCATTGCTCTTCAAACTAATCAGGTGAATGCAGTGAAAGAAGGCTTAATGGTAGCCAGAGGGTGGACAGGGTGAGGTCTTTGAGCAGCCACACTTCACACACTATGCTTTTCGGAAGGGACAGGGAAAATGACACCTGGTGGCTCAGAAGGTGCTTTCCGTTGACTATGCACCTAAAAATGTGCTTTTGCAGCCACATTGTACAGGTAGGGTTCATGTGCATTCATGTTGATATCCAAGATGTAGTTTCTGGAGATAATTCCAAGCTGTCTAGATTAGCCCATAAAAATCTGTCCTTTTGCCTCCAGCCACATTAGAAGTTTATCCAAAGCACCATCACGAGACCACTGCCCCCTACCCATGTGTCTTAGTCCAGGATGAATCATATTCTGTACAGTCCCTTCTTCCAATGAGAGCATGTCCCTTACCTTTTACCAAGCCTTCCCTCTAAAAGAAATCAGGTCAGTGATACCATAGACATTACATAAAGCTGAAAATGATGACTCAAAACTATAATGAACAGTGTGCTTGTCCTCTTTACTTTTGTTCCCCTGCGAGTTATTAACTGGAGTTCTTGAAATAGCTATCTCCTTAACTGTTTTAGATATTTGGAATTTTACATACACCTTGTAGTGGTCCTAAGCACAGGTGCTGCTGGTTGTGAGTTTAGGCTTGGCAGGCAGGTGGGTTGGTTTTCCAGCATCCACTGGAGGGAACTTGTGGGATAGGAAATAAACCATAGTGACATGAGATGTGACACTTTCTTGTGCTGTGTCAATGTTTTTAGTTGCCTGGAAAGTCTTGGTATAAGAGTTTACATGAACCGTGGACAGGCTCATGGCCCATACAAATGTTTGTGGAAAGATTGGATAGCAACTGATATGGATGAATTAAAGTCTTTCTGTTACCGGTTGAGAGTTTGTACTTTGGAAGTACAGATGCCTTTGGCTTTTAAATTTGTGTTTGCAGGTATATACTGTAGGGAAGGAGGAACTTTTCAGGTCCTCAGTGCTTTATTTTTGCCTTTGATCTGCATACTGGTATTCATAGCATGCTACTGACTAGGCTTTTTGTATCTGTATGTAATAACAATGTATTGATCTGTTGCTAATCTGATGTAACTGTGTGTGTGCGCGCCGTTCATGCATGTGTGTTGATCAAGGTGTGTTACTACAGAGGCCAAGACCAGAAACTAGGTAGGTTGAATATTTTGTTATATAACTTTAAGCTAGAATTGTTGTGATTTAGTGCAATGTTCAGAGGACAGCTCTTCAGATATTGGATTATTTAAATAGTTTGAATGTCCAGTCACTCAGGAAGGGATTGGGGATTTGCTGTCTTCTGGTGGAGATGCAAGGAAATTAAAAGGAAGAAAACAATTGCAGTTATTAGACATTATATGATGATTATAAGTATATATGCTTTGTAATATTCACTTATAGGCTATTTATGGTACAGAAATTCTCTTTTACCCTTTTTTACTTCTCGCTTTCCTCCTCATGCTCCGTCTGATATAAACTGTGATAAGCACTTATCTAATCCTTCAAGAAGAAACATTTCTGCCTCTACTCCATGGTCAGTTACTACCTCTAAGAAATCTACTAAAAATAAATGAGACCTATATGTGAATTCAGTGGTCATCTTGGAGTTAGATCTTTCTTTCATTTGACAGAAAAACAAAATATATTGCTGGCATTCCTTGCTAGGTGTGAGGTTCCTGGATTCACAGGCAGCATTTTTATTTCCATAGCTGTGCCAGCAAACATAGCAGAACTGAAGAATTTGGAAGTGCTCAACTTTTTTAATAACCAGATTGAGGAGCTGCCCACGCAGATCAGCAGCCTTCAAAAACTCAAACACCTGAACCTCGGGTGAGTATTGGGGGAAAGGAAAGGAAATGGAGGAGAGGAAGAGGGTGAAGGGGGGTCTCTGTGGGCCAGGGAGACAAGCTGATTATATTATAGCATAGGAGAAGTGGGCTTCTCATTTCTTTTTATGTGTTAGGTTTTAAAGGAAGTTTTATTGTTTTAATATATCCTTTCAACAGCCTACATTCGTGCATATCTATTTGAGAACTAATTGAGAAGCTAATTGTTGGCCCAATAAGGGAGTTTTTTTTACTGTATTTTGTTTGCAGTTAAATTTTATTTCGGTTATGTTGACCAAGAAGGGACATGTTTGCGTAGCATAAGCTGTTCAGACAAGTAGTAATATGGTTGCTTTTTCTCTCTATATCAAGTAGAAATTGTTCACAAAGGACCTTCCATCCATTGAGGGGAGGATGTGTTCCCTAATGCTGCTTCATTAATTCTTGCAATTCTTTGACATAGCTGAAAGGTTATAATCCTGTGTCTTTCTTTATGCAGAGGTTTGATTCAGCTGAGGCTGCAGATCCAAGTAGCAGTAAATGATAATAATACCTTGTATTTGTATATTGCTTTATAGTGTTCAGAGTCCTCACACCAGCATTTGTCTCTTTCAATATCAGGGAGGGAGGGTAGGTTTTAGAGTTTTCCTTTCAGAGAGAAAGCCACCCCCTTACCCAGGGGTTAAATGTCTTGCTGCTGATCCCCCAGGAGGTTACTGGCTGAGCTGGGAGAGCACCCCATTGTTCTGGGTCTGTGCATTCTCCATCAGACCCCATAGATGCCAACAGGAGCTTTGGCTTCTGAACTCCTTCTTCATTGTCACAGGCGTTTGATGGAACTGCCTACTCATGTTTCATTTTCTGTGCTAAGTAATATATTCATTAATTGTAGTCACTAAATGCTCTATTTAAGTTATTGATTTACATGGAGTGGCAATAAAAGCTGACCAGGTATTTAACAATTAGGAAGCAGTCATGAAAAAAAGTATCTCCTTCATGGAATGATTTTTAGTTCATTCTTTCCATGGGGAGAATGCGGCACTCTTATTTTGAAGTTCACTCTGGCTGACAGACCGTTCTTTATAAGATCCATGAATATTCTTCCTAAAGGATGAGGGGAAGTAGACTTTAAGGAGGGAGAAATCACTTTAGATGAGGTGTTTTTTTTCCCCCCTACCAATTTGGAGATTGTATACTTACTTTAAAAAAAAAATTCTGCATTTCTTGATTTTAAAGATTATTAGGACCCGATGTTTAATTTGTATGTAAGAAAGAAGCTAAAACTAGATACATATGTGTGTCCTTGCTGTTAATTTGTTGCTTTATTGAACGAGATAAACATATTTATATCCACCACTAGAACAGTGCTTGGTACATGATAAGTAGTACACAGCGTTAGCTATTATCATCATCATCTTATTTTTTTCATTTATTTCATGACTACATTAAGTGCTTACATTGGGTCAGGAAACTTGCTGGTATTTGGATCAAAGGTGAAATCACTATCCTTGGCCTTAAGGATGGGGAGCAGGACCTGCTGTAAATGAGCAGCGACAGTCTAGTGAGGGTCACTGATGTGTTGGGGCCAGATAAGGCAAGTGGGAGCAAAAAGACTAGGAGCATGCTAGTCTACAGGTGAGGTTTTTGGGAGGGTTCTCACAGCCAGTGGGTAGCACTGAAGCTGACACTTGATGCATGAGAATGGATTTCTCAGACTTACACGTAGAAGGAAGACAAAGTGAGAGGATGATATATTTAAAAGCTCAGGGCACTGCATGTTCTAGGAATTGCAAGTTTATTGGTATTGCTGAGTGTAAAGTGTGAAGCAAGGAGCGGTAAGGTAAGTGGCAGAGGTAGACAGGGAATCATATGCACGATTCCCTGCAGTTCATTTAATGGGTATTTATTGAGTTCCCAACTATGGACCAGGCACTGTTCTAGGTACTGGCCATGCAACCCTTAAGGTGCTCACATTACAGTTGGGCAAACCGACTCTAAATAAATAAATGTCTGTAATGGCAGGGAGTCAGAAGTGCTAATGAAGGGCTCTGTGTACTAAATAAAGGGGCTTCAATTTTATTCTACTGACCATTGAGGAATTTGCACAGCAGAGTAGTGGGTATGAGATGAGGTCAGATTTTCATATGAAAGATCAGTATGAAGAACGGGTTGGAGGGAGGTAGATTGGAGGCCAGGAAACTAGTAAGGACACCAGCTGTGTGTTCCAGGTGAACTAGGGCAGTGACAGTGGAGGCAGGGGTGGGATTTTGTATGAAAAATGCGTAGGAGGCAAAATTGACAAGACAGTGACTGATGGGTGGTATGATACTTGGATTTCTGTGTTGGGCAGCTGGAATAGAAATACAGATGGAGACAGGTTTGGAAAGAAGATATTGAGCTCAGATTTTGTTCAGTTGGGTTTGAGGGACCTTAGGACATAGTTGGATGCTTTTCTTTTTCATTGAGTGCATCTTAGTTGTCTCCTTGTTCTTTTTGGTGTTGTTTGCATTTCTGGCTGTTGGTGCTTTATTGATTGTGTAAAACTTTCTGTATTTAATTACATAGCTACATAGAGTTGTCAAAGTTTGAACAAAATTCTTAGTTCTTTGGGAAAGGAATTAAGGTGGGTTCTATATAATAAAGGATGCTTCTGTCCTCAAATGGCATAAAGAATTAGACATGCACAATAAGGCAAGTTTAAGGCAACTTATAGAGAAGACTGCTTAGAACAAGCAGCCAGAGTAAAAATATATGCACAGGAGACAATAAGGCAGAGCAGACAGGCCACACATATGTATGACCCACAAGGCACTCTCAACCAGAATTTGCTTTTAAAGTTTTATATAGTATTTGCTGTTTATTCTGGTAGGTACTCGCAAGACCTGAAAGAATTTTAGGCCACCTGAATAAATAAAAGAAAGTTTACAGGCCAGCCCGGTGGCGCACTGGAGAAGTGTGCCGCTTGGGAGCGCGGCGGCGCTCCCGCCGAGGGTTTGGATCCCACGTGGAGACCGGTTCCCGCTCACTGGCTGAGCGCGGTGCAGGCGCAACACCGAGGGTTGCGATCCTGTTGCAGGTCCCTGGTACGGGCGCAACACCGCGGGTTGCGATCCTGTTACCGGTCAGTAAAAAAAGACAAAAAGGAAAAAAAAAAAAAAAGAAAGTTTAGACATGTTCTTAATTCTTTAAATGTGGTTCATTTCATAGCATTATTTTCTCTCCAAATTGTAAAGCCATGTGGGTTCCATAGGTAGTTACTTCTAGGATAACTTCACTGTGGGAGCACCATGCTCCGCTGTTCTAAAATAACTTTCCACCTAGTTTGTTGCCAGAGCTACATCTCGTGAACACTTAGAAGTTTTCACTAAGCACAGTGTTGTGTTTATGGATTTGGATTATTTATTTATTTATTTATTTATTTATTTATTTATTTTTGCTAAGTGTGCGAGTAGGTCACCGTAGAGATGAGAAAAAATTATTGCCTTTAGACAAGAAAGTTATATTGAAGCAGGAGGTGCCCAAAAGGATCTCCATAGAACAGATTGCTCTAAACATGAGGCATTACTACAGGCCTTCCTATGGCTTTTGAAGAAGAGAAGGAAAAAAAGATGTTAAGTTGCCATAGACTATCTGGTTTTCTAAATTTCTCCATCATAGGCAGTCATTTGTCCATTTACAATATGCACTTGAAAAACCTTCATGTGCAAACAAAAGAATTTATACCATTTGGCATAGTTGAGCCCTAGTCAACTTTATCTTTAGACACCTGAAGTGATCTGAGGTTTAGCTGGTATGGTATAAATAGTTCCATCTGAAATGGGTTTCTTGTAAGGTAAGCTTGCCTGTTTGGTGTTGATCTAAAATTTTTCTCAAACCTCTTGAAAAATAGCTATAGATATAGCTCTCATTTCCTGAGAACCCACCTGTGAGCCGTGGATCATGTTAGATGCTTCGTGTTTTCTCTCTCATCCTTCCGGCGATCCTGCTGCTGTGAAGGTGGTGTTAGCCTCATTTTACGGTTGATGGAGTTTGGATGTTTTGTCCCCTCCAAAACTCATGTGGAAATTTGATCCCCATTGTGGCAGTGTTGGAAACTAATTGAGTCATGGGGGCAGATTCCTCATGAATGGATTAATGCTCTCCCTGGGGGAGAGGGGAGTAATGAGTGAGTACTCGCTCTGTTAGTTCCTACAAGAGCTGATTTTTTAAAGGACCCTGGCACCTCCCCTCTTTCTCTCTCTTGCTTCCTCTTGCCATGTGATCTGCTTGCACCTGCCGGCTGCTGCCACTTTCCGCTATGAGTAGAAGCAGCCTGAGGCCCATGCCAGATGCAGCTGTCCCAGAATTGTAAGCAAATAAAACCTCTATTCTTTATAAATTACTGAGTCTCAGGTAATTCTGTTATAGCTACACAAAGTAGACTAAAACAGAAAATTGGTACCAGGAGTGAGGTGTTGCTATACAAATACCTGAAAATCTGGATGCAGCTTTGGAACTGGGTAATGGGCAAAGGTTGGAGGAGTTTGGAGGACTTAGAAGAAGATAGAAAGATAAGGGAAAGCTTGGAATGTCTTAGAGACTTATGTGGTGGTGAGCAGAATGCTGATAGAAATGTGGACAGTAAAGGCCATGCGGATTATGAGTTCTCAGATAGGAATGAGGAACTTATCGGGAATTGGACAGAAGATAACCCTTGGTACACCATAGCAAGGAATTTGGCTGCATTGTGTCCATGCCCTTGGACTTTGTGGAAGGTGGGACTTAAGAGTTGTGAACCAGAGTATCTGACAGAAGAAATTTCTAAGCAGCAAAGCCTTAAGGACACTGCATGGTGGCTTCTAACAGCCTACTCTGAGTTATGGCAGCAAAGACATAATATAAAGCCAGAATTTAAAAGGGAAGCAGAGCATAAAGATTCGGAAAATTTGCAGCCTGGCCATGTGGTAAAGAAGCTGAGAGCTGGAGAACAATGCAAGGGTGAAGCAGATAAACTGGTTGCTAAAGACATCATCTTGGTGGTGAGGTAGCCAGCTGCTAATAGCAGAGACAATGAGAGGAAAGCCCTGCAGGCATTTGAGAAGCCTGGAAGGGTGCCCCACCCATCACAGACCCTGAGGACTAGAAGGACTGAGTTATCCTGGAGGACAGACCTGGGGCACAGCTGCCCTCAGGATCCTGTTCCCTGCATCCCAGCTGCTCTGGTTGGAGTGGCCCCAAGTGTGGTTCATGCAGCAGCCCGGGAGAGTAGAGGCCCGAAACTTTGGTGGCATCCACTTTGTGTTAAGTCTGCAGGCCGGCAGGATTTGAGAGCAGTGGAGATGTGGCAGCCTCCACCCAGATTCCAGAGGATGTATGGAAAAGCCTGGGGGTGCAGGCACAGACATGCTGCAGGGGCAGAGCCACTGCAGAGGATATCTACTAGAGCAGTGCCGAGCGGGAAAGTGGGGTCAGAGCCCACACAGAGAGCCACCACCAGGGAAATGTCTAGTACAGCCAATGCAGCAGGGCTGCTGCCAGAACCCCAGAACTTCGGGGCCACTGGTAACATGCAACGCAGGCCTGGAAAAGCCACAGGCACCAACATGGCCCACTGGGCTGTGCCTGGCAGCCTTGTGGGAACAAGGCTGCCTGATGCTTTGGGGGCCCAGATGCCCACTTGTGCCCAGGATGTACAACTTGGAGTCAAAGAACATTATTTTTGGAGCTTTAAGACATAATGTCTGCCCTGCTGGGTTTTGGACTTGTTTGGGGTCTGTTTTTCCTTTCTTCTGGCCTGTTCCTCCCTTTTGGAATGGGAATGTGTACCCAATGTCTGTTCCACCATTGTATCTTGACAGTAGATGAATTTGGTTTTGTTTTTCAGGTTCACAGCTGGAAGGACTTTGCTTTTGGTCTCAGATGAGACTTTGGATTTTTAAGTTGGTGCTGAAGCATACTAAGACTTTTGGGACTTTTGGGAAAGGATGATTGTGTTTTGTATGTGAGAGGAACATGAGTTTTGGGGGGCCGGGGGTGGTTTTGTATGTGAGAGGAACATGAGTTTTGGGGGGCCGGGGGTGGGATGATGGAGTTTGGGTGTGTTGTCCCCTCCAAAACTCATGTGGAAGTTTGATCTCCAATGTGGCAGTGTTGGAAACTGATTGAGTCATGGGGGCGGATCCCTCATGAATGGATTAATGCTCTCCCTGGGGGAGGAGGGATAAATGAGTGAGTTCTTGCTCTATTAGTTCCTGCGCGTGAGCTTATTGTTTAAAAGACCCTGGCACCTCCTCTGTCTCTCTTGCTTCCTCTCTCGCCATGTGATCTGCTTGTACCTGCTGGCTGCCTGCCATTTTCTGCCATGAGTAGACGCAGCCTGAGGCCCATACCAGATGCAGCTGTCCCAGAATCACAAGCAAATAAACCTCTATCCTTTATAAATTACTCAGTCTCAAGTAATTCTGTTATAGCAACACAAAACGGACTAAAACAACGGTTGAAGAAATTGGATCTCACAGACGCTGAGCAACTTTGCCAAGATGACCCAGCAAGTGCTGGAGCTGGACTTCTCACCTAGTCGTCTCAGACTTTAACGCTCTATTCGTTCACTACCCCTACTATAAGCTCTCATGGAAACCTTGAGCCCACTGTGGGGGGAGCCAGCACATCCCACCTTTAATTCTGCAGTGAGATATGTCACCAGGTCTCTATGCATGTGTACTGGTGTCCAGAGAGACAGACTGCAGTCTCCACAGTTCCTTGCATTCTTTGTAGCTGGGGCTGTTCCTAGCACTGCTTCTGGACTTTTGGAAGCATTTAAGTAAGGGCTTCCTTTCTGCCTGCTAGGTTAGTGGGGCTACTACTGTTACTTACCACTGTCAGCAGCACGTGGGAACTCTGCTGTGTTCCCGTTGTTCGTTTTGTTCCTACACTGGTTGTAGGTTTATTGCTAAAAGGAAAAATGTACCTGCAGTTTAGTAGATTCTTGTAACCAGAGGCTGGAGGGTCTCGAGGCTTGCTCTAGGCTGGAGGTTGGATGAGAGCTCCCATTAGATGAGATGCGTCTTCCCTCTGCGGAAGTCTAAATGGATTTACTGTACCTGATATTGCAAAGCTGTGTTTCTGTGTTTGCACAGAAAAACTTTAAGTAATGAGCAGTCTTCAAAAATGGGTAACTTAAAGTAGTATTTAAAGATAGAAGCACCTAATGGATGCTTCTCTACCTTTCTTACTACCTCTGATTTTTCTGTCAACTTAGAATCCTTGCATTGGAGTCCCAGGGTCAGGAGTGACCTTGGCCTCCGTGAGATATGAGGTGCTCTCAGACACCTGTTGCCCTCATCTATCAGGTGAAGTCCTGGGTACTTTACCTCTCTTAGCTTGTTTCTTCATCTCAACACAGGAATATTTATAAGTCTGATCTTGCCTGTGTTCTAAGGAAGTTTTGGTGAACTGAATGAAATACTTGACATAAATGTGCTTCACAAATTGTGAATGTGTGAAATACGTGTTGTTGTTATCATTACAGTAAATAGTCGTGGAGGTTATTTTGCTGCATGTAAAGTCTACCTGGGACTTTTTCTACCTGAGAGGTGGAATCCTCTTTTCCCTTTTGGTTTCAACCTCTCCTTTCGGCTATTTCTCGTGAGGCTTGGTTGGTAAGGAGGGATGGGACTGTATCTATTATGAGAAGGATCAATGACCAGAATGATTTTTTAGTGTCATAGTCCCTTCCCACCTTTCAATACCTGTCAACATATTTAAGTTTTTTCTTAAATTGGCTTTTAAGTATGCTCAAAGGGAATGGCATTAAGAAAAACAGGGGTCTTGTAGAAAAGAATAAAAGATAGTAATAAAAAAAAATTACCTTAGATATTCCCTTAAAGATATAAAAATATAGATATAGACATATATTTTATTTTCAATTGTGGTAAAATATACATAACATAAAATTTACCATCTTAACTGTTTTGTAGTATAAATTCAGTGGTGTTGAGTATGTTCATACTATTGTACAACCAATTTCCAGAAGTTTCTTCTCATCTTACACACCCGAAACTCTGTACTTATTAAACAGTTCTCCTCCCCCTGGCCTCTGACAACCACCATTCTAATTGGGAATAATTTGGAACGTTAGCAGCTGTAGAACAAACAGTGATTTTTTCCCCCTCCTGTTAAAAGGAATAAATGAAATAAAGTAGAGCCAAAGTCTACAGTTTTTAGGTATTATTGCTACATTTATAAGGAAGTTTTTCCCTAGGACGGATGTTTTGTGTTGGTTTAAGTTTCTTTGTAAAACAAAGATTGAACTTCACCATTGGAGAAAAGGACAACGGAGAAATTTTCAGATGTTTCATGAACATACAGGTTCTCTGATTAAAAATTTTAGGCTGAGTAAGACATATATCATATGCTGTCACTTTTATGTAAAAAAGTGTAAAAAAGTCAGACTCACAGGAACAGAGTAAAATGGTGGTTACTGGGAGTGGGGGGGTTGGGAGGGAGATTTTGGTCAAAGGACACAAAATTTTAGTTAGACAGGAAGAGTACATTTAAGTGATCTATTGTACATTATTGTGACTGTAGTTATTAACAATATATGGTATATTTGAAAATTGCTGAGTAGATTTTCGGTGTTCTCACCACATACACACATACACACACACACACACAAGAAGTATGTGAGGTAATGCATGTGTTAAGTAGCTGGATTTGGCCATTCCACAATGTATTATACATGAATCAAAACATCATATTATATGCCGTAACTATATACAATTTCTACTTGTCAGTATTTTAATTTTAATTTTATTTTAAAATAAACATTTAAAAAATAAAATAGCATCAAGTGACTGTAGAATCATGGCACTCTTCAATTTCAGCCTGTGAAACAGAGATGATCTCAGTATTGTGTTTAAACATGTGTTCTGTGTGTGGTGACTTGGATTTTCCCCCCCAACAACAGCATGAACAGGCTAAACACTTTGCCTCGAGGATTTGGCTCTCTCCCAGCTCTTGAGGTCCTGGACTTGACGTACAACAACTTGAGTGAAAATTCTCTTCCTGGAAACTTCTTCTACCTTAGTAAGAAACTTTTAATTCTATAAATCTCCTTGCCATGGTACTTTGCATTCTAAGAGTGAAATTTATTTGCCAGGGCCCAAACTTCAAGAGAAATTATTGGATGTATATATTTTTTCTTCACAGATTCCTGTTGAATATTCCTTCATGGCTCAGCAGTATGTATATTTGATATATGGTTATGTGACACCATAGGGCTGAAGTGGACTTAGTAATGTCATATTAACTTTCTGGGAGAGATTATGTACCTAAATGAGATCGAGTCTCACATTTAGCTAAGAAACTCAACTTTCTTTCAAAGAGCATGCCAAAAAAAAATGTGTCCTCCCATGTTGCTATTAATTCTTTGTAGGATATTTGCCCAAGATATTCTAATCAATTATTTATAAAAATATCCATTAATAAACCACTAACAGAATTTTTAAAATTTCCAGCCAGATTCTTGTTGTAAGCCTTTTAAAAAGTACTTTTATTGACGTATCTGTTGTCTAGCACATAGTTAAACATTAAGAAATTGTTAGCGACAAGTGAACACTTTATCCTTTCATATGCAAACTAATTTCTTGCTGCAAATGCTCCTAAAAATGAGGAAAAACAGATTTTCTGGGAACTCATGAAGTATTTAGGAAAGGGTTGTTTCCCTTAATTGAGTTTCTACTTTTCCAAATAGTGGCATCCAGGAATTCTGAATTTTCTGAGCTACTGTCTAAAGTTTCATTTTTTGCCTTATATACACTGTCTCTCTCAGGCTTTCCCAAGCACATGAAGCCAGCTATAAAATATTTTCTTTGGTCAGGAAGAAAATTGTTTTTGTTACATATATTAGCATACAGTACTATCAATTTTTAAAACATTAGAATATAATTAAATACCTGTAAACAAATTAAACAAAATATACATCTAATTATACACCACCTTTTTGGTAAAAGATGAAAAAATGCTTTCAGATTTTAGCCTTTAGCAGTTCAGGATTATGTTATCATTGTGTAATCAAATTTCTGAGGAATGATATTCTGCTTAACTTAGGGTTTGCTCTGTTGATTCCATGTCGCTATTTTAGCTCCATTGTTTTAATTTATTTTAGCCATTGAAGCTATAAAAATAAGTAATAATAATTAGTCTGATTATAGAAACGATGAACGGGCCGGCCCGGTGGCGCACTGGAGAGTGCGCCGCTTGGGAGCGCGGCGGCACTCCCGCCGAGGGTTCGGATCCCATGTGGTGACTGGTTCCTGCTCATTGGCTGAGCGCGGCGCGGGCGCAACACTGAGGGTTGTGATCCCGTTGCCGGTCCCCGGTATGGGCGCGACACCGAGGGTTGCAATCCCGTTACCGGCCAGTAAAAAAGACAAAAAGGAAAATAAATAAATAAATAAATAATAGAAACGATGAACTGTGATAGGGCCTCCATCACAAGAAAGCCTTTCATTTATATATTTTCAACATAGTTCTATTTACATAAGAAAAGTTTTATGTTGACATAGTTCTATTTACATGAAAGAGTGCTTTTGCTCAAGGTATTGATATACGTGGCACAGTGGTTTTCTCTGTTTTACCTTAGATGCAAATGGAGTAATAAATGTGAATTGGAAGTCATAGAGAAAAATACATATCTTTTCTGGAAATTTGTTGAAACTCTGTGCTGTAAACTGCTAGTGCCCATGGTTGTTAATTGTGTCAGTCCTCTTGGATATAGATGTTTCCTGGACACACCAGCCACACAATAAGCCAGTAAATCTCAGTTTGACCTGCTTGTTATTATTGTGAGCTCTAGGTATGTCACAGGCTTTTCACCAAGCCACGGTTATTAATCAAAGCTGACTCCCTCGTATTGATCAGACCTCAAATGGTTGGGTTCCATGCCACCCTGTTTATATATTGCTGTTTAATTTGCAGCCACCCTGCGTGCACTCTATCTAAGTGACAACGATTTTGAAATCCTGCCGCCAGATATTGGGAAGCTCACAAAGTTGCAGATAGTAAGTAATTTATCTAAATTCCTAGAAAATCAATTCACTTCTGCAGCCCTTGTAGGAGTAGAATCAAGTCAATTTGAGCAGGAGTAAGGTTTGTTTTGCAGGAATAAACCACTACTCCTGATACTGTTTCTTGTTTATCCACAGACACTTGTAAATAAATAGAAAGGATCGAGTCTTAGAAGAAGAGAGAGCGTGGAAAAGGCGAGAGTTTCTTTTGAGCACCTCTTTATATGAAATTGTTTTGACAACTGCTTGTTTTTTTTATTTAGCTCAGCCTTAGAGATAACGACCTGATCTCACTGCCTAAGGAAATCGGGGAGCTTACGCAGCTTAAGGAACTCCACATTCAGGGAAACCGCCTGACTGTTCTGCCCCCAGAACTAGGTAAGGCTGCTGATGAGTGATCTCAGTTCTGGGCTTAATCGATATTAATAATCCAAATGTATTGATTCTGAACAACCTCTCTCCTCTTCTTGGCAAATACTCTCCATGCAGGCACCCAGTTCTGATCCTTTAAGACCATCTGTCATTGACCAGAGTTTGGCTGTTGAGTTTGTTGGCCTGATAGTGTGTTCTTCAGCTGTAGTGTCCAGCGTCTTAGAAATTGCTGGTGAAATATGACCCAGCTCAGCTCCCTGCCTGGTGTAGTGGAAAGAGCATGGGGCCAGTGGTAGTCGTCTTATCTATGGCTTCTCATTTACTAGTGGGGTAAGCTTTCTGAATCTTGGTTGGGTTATTAATACTAACTTTTATCAAAGCATTACTCTTATTCTTTTTGCCCTTAAAAACTTTTGCCAAATAGTTAAAGTATTTGTTACAACTACTTGAAAATACCTTTTCCAGTCACACATTTGGTTCTCACTTGATTCCATCTCCAATGGAGATTGTTCAATGTATTCTTGCAGGGGATTCCTCCATCCTGCTCCTGGCAGCTGAATCTCAGTTCTCTGCCTGGTCACTCCTGTGGCACTAGGTGAGCTTATGGCCCCCCTCAGAAATAACCTCCAAACCAGTGATTCTGTAACTGAGGTTATGCTGCCCTTCTGTAAAAAGTTCAGGAGTTCACTTATCTTTTCTTGCACAGACTCTCTGTAGCCTCTAATTTCTTCAGTCCTTTGAACTGCATTGTTTTCTCAAGCTGTGATTATTTGCTTTTCTGCTCCAAAATACCATAATTAAGAAACAAAACAAAACACACACATAGAGACATTTAACCCACAGTTCTTTGAAGAAGCAGTTCCTCAATGTGTCTGGTGCTTTTAACGAGGCCCATTATTACAAATTAGAATTTGAGCACCTTGGGGCCGGCCCGGTGGCGCACTGCTACAGTGCACCGCTTGGGAGTGCGGCGGCGCTCCCGCTGAGGGTTCGGATCCCACATACAGACCGGTTCCCACTCACTGGCTGAGCGAGGTGTGGGCGCAGCACCAAGGGTTGCGATCCCGTTGCCAGTCCCGGTCCGGTACGGGTGCGACACTGAGGGTTGCGATCCGTTGCCAGGCACGAAAAAAAAAAAAAAAAGAATTTGAGCACCTTAAAGGAAGGGGTGTTCTTATATTTGTTTCCTGCTATTCCCTCAGTGCCTACCATGTGCCATGTATGTGGTAGGTGCTCAAAGCACATTTTCCGAATGAATTAATGAATGAGGACCTCAGAGGGCAAGGTGTTAGATAGGTTGTGAGCAGGCAGAGTTTGCCTTCTGTCCAGAGCTGTGCCATCCAGTACGGACACTACCAGCCACATT
Organism: Galeopterus variegatus; assembly: GCF_000696425.1. Taxonomy (NCBI): domain Eukaryota; kingdom Metazoa; phylum Chordata; class Mammalia; order Dermoptera; family Cynocephalidae; genus Galeopterus; species Galeopterus variegatus. Next base: position 505,094 of record NW_007726450.1, on the reverse strand, counting down.
TCATATGTTCAGTAGCCATATGTGGAAAATGCAGATAAAGAACATCCCCATCAGCACTAATCTAAAGGAAAAGCAGTCACGCGATTTCATGGAACCAATGTAAAGTTTCACCTTCACTTTTTCCATTTCCTTTAACGCCTTTGTTGGTGTTAAAAGGCCAGAGACATTTATTTTACGATTTTAAGGGCTGAGAAGTAACTCAGCACCTTCTCTTCATTGGGTTACAAGTAGTCAGGAGCAGGGTGCAGGATCAACAAAAGCTTTTTGTGAAAGGTTTTTTTTTTTTTTTTTTTTTGTCTTTTGTCTTTTGTCTTTTTCC
>NW_007726450.1:499453-504746 GCF_000696425.1 Galeopterus variegatus | reverse complement strand
AAAGGTTTTTTTTTTTTTTTTTTTTTGTCTTTTGTCTTTTGTCTTTTTCCGTGTCCGGCAACGGATCACAACCCTCAGTGTTGCCCCCATACCGGACCGGAGACCGGCAACGGGATTGCAACCCTTCGGTGTTGCTCCCGTGCCTCGCTCAGCCAGTGAGCGGGAACCGGTCTGTATGTGGGATCCGAACCCTCGGGAGGGAGCGCCGCCGCGCTTCCCAAGCGGCGCACTATCCAGTGCGCCACCGGGCCGGCCCCTTGTGAAAGGTTTTAAGGCAAAAAACTTCCTGTCAAATGAAAGATTTTGTACAGTGGTTGTTAACCACAGGTATTAGTGTTAGTAGGACTTAGGGAGCTTTTGCAGAATAGAAATACCTGCTGCCTCCCCAACCTGCTGAGTCAGAATCTCTACGCATGGGATGAATGCTGTGCAATTTGATAATGCTCACTTAATGCTTCTCATGTGTGTCCTTGGTTAGTGTGATAAGTAGAAAAGGAAAAAGAAATGTATATTTCATTGTTTTATTTCATTTTTCAAGCAACGAAGCAATGCAGGGTATTAGATCAAACAAATATTTCTGTCAGGTAATAGTTTATTAGAAAAATACCTAGCTGAACCTATGCATGCCTATGAATATATTTTAAAATCGTACTCATATTGCTTAGCCTACTTAAATACTGCACAAAATCATATTTGTCTGACATTTCTGTTAAGCTCTCCAAAACTGGACTATATATATTTTTTACACAAAAGTAGAATTGAGGGGAAAGTCTTTAAGCGACTTTATTTTTGTTAGCCATGCCTAAAAAAGCTCAGTCTTAATGTCCCTAATTACAGGCAAACGCTTAGTTGGAAATAAATGATAAACCCCAGCAGTGTCTATTACACATCTAAACTCAAGAGGAAGACAAATGTATTTTTTATTTTTTTAAAAAGTCACAAATAATATGATTGATAGTAATATAGTAATTACTATTATAATAATAGCTAGGATGTATTAAGACCTCATGGGCCAAGACAGTATGATAGCTTTTTTCCTGTTTTTCCTGCACTATCTCCTGTAATTTTCATAGTAATTATAAGCAGACTTAGAATTGAGGAAACTGAGGCTTAGAGAGTTGGTGACATGTCCATAGGGACACACAGCTCATGAGTCACTGAGGCGAGTTCGAACATGACCATCTATCCTCCAAGTCCACATTCCTGATCACTCTGGTGTCCCCCTTCCCACCTGTATGCTGGTAAGAGGATTCCTAGAAATGTGGTTCCTGTGTTTGAACAAAATACAACACCTGTCCACTCTCCCAAAATGGCGGCAGGAGGAGAGGTGGTCCAAAGTGGCCAGGTGCTTGGCAGGCTTTGCTGGTGGTTGAGCAGGGCTCAAGCAACACTTTGCCAAGCAGCTGAGGTGGCTTCTGCAAGAGGAATTGCTGTTCTGCTGTTCTGTTCTAAGCCAGTTGCATGTCCCTGTGGTTCATTCCTCCCCCAGTAAACGTGCACCACAATAAGAATGGTTTTTCATTGTGTACTTGCTACCCAAGTGACTATCTGGAAGATGCTTCTGGCTGGCTGATGAACAGTGCTGGGGACTGATGGACTTGAAGTTTATTACATCTGTCCCTACAGCATCTACTGGCTACAGGTTTGCTTCTGGGTGCATTTTAAAGTGTGGCTGATGATACTCCCCTCTGTATACAATCTTACCTGTCTGAGTACACATAGTAAATGCTTTTGAATTTCCGTGAAATTTCCTTACAGCACAAATCCAGAGTTTATTAACTTGAACCATTGTTAATAAGAGTACAAGGATACTTCAAAAAGTTTGTGGAACAATAGAATTGAAAGATAATACGAATCCTAACATGATCTTTTTTAAGACCCCTTGTATTTCAGCCAAACAAGGAAATCCGGATGACTTCTGACTTGCCAGATCTAAGAACATGCAGGAACACAGCAAAATAAAGTCAGGGGCTTGGTTGGAATTTTAATATGTAATTGTATTACTTTCCTTTTAGTGCATCCTTGGATAAGTTACTTACACTGTTATGCCTGGTTCTTAAACAGTAAAACTTTTGCTCTCATGTTAGTTCATACACCTATAGAAAATTAGATGTAGGTTGGGTCTGTCACTCACCAACTCATCTATTCATTTATTCAGACACTTGTTAAGTTCCTACTTTTGGCCAGGTCTTGTCTCCAAGGAACTTGCATTTTCTTTAGTTCAGAAGAAAGTTGTGGACTGCCTATATAATTTTGGGCGTGATCAGCATAAATTTAATGCCACAGATTAGATTGAGATCCCTGTGACTGTAGAGGGTGAAAATTGAGCCATGAAGCCCTTTGGTTCCTAAACACTGAAGCCAGAAAGATCAAGGACATTTATGGGTGGGGCTGGCCTCCCAGGTGAACATCCCATCTGTGGTCAGGTCAGGGACTGTGGCTCCCCCACTGGCTGGCCCCACAAATGGCCCCCAGTGCTAGTGCTGTATGGTATGCTTTTGCTTCATAGGAAAAATGGATTCTCTTAAGGAGAGATTGAGGCTACCTGCTTTTCCCCCTATACCTGCAGGCAATTCTGCCAGTGAAGGATGGAGAAATACACATAATTGAAATCTTCTCCTGAGCCTGCCTGAATTCAGAAGCCTCTTTTTGGCCAGTATTCTCAGCCAAAATCCAGTCTGTCCTAAAAAGCAGCAGTGTGACTAATGGAAGTTTCACCTCTTTTCCTTCTCTTCTGTATTATTTCCTGGAAGAATTAATTAGTGAAAAGGAAAAAAGGTCTGCATTGGTAGGAGGGAAGGAAAGGCAGATACCTTGGCCAATCCTCAAAACAGATCAGCAGACCCAGAATAAACAATGTAAAGGTGACTTCAGAGCTGGTGGCTGTACCTGATGGTTGAGAGAAGTTCTCTGTTCCACGTTTTCATTTTTCACTCATATGAGAGGCAGTTGTCTTGTGAGCTGACAGTTTGAGTTGTGTGTTTTGTGTGGTTCTCTCTCCTAAGTATTAGTAGTTTCCATTACTTGTTCTTGATGGAGTTATTTCTGGTTTCTTGGCTTCTAGACAGTCATAGGACCCCTTCTCCTGCATTTGTCACCGAAATAATCAATTGCCTTTGGAGAAAAAATTGCATTGGTCAGCTAGATATGCAGCAAAGTGTTTTAGATGGAGAACCTTACCTGCACTAGTCTAAGCAGCCTATGTGTGTCTGCAGTGGTACCTACAGCTGGGGCTAGCTGGCTCCGTGTCCTACTTTACATGCTGGCAGCATTTTTTATTACAGTAACTATGAGAAGCACATGTACTCTTTCTAGCACTCTTGTGAAGCATGGAAACAGATATTAATCCCATTCGTAAGTAATGTCATGAATTGAGAATTTCTTCCCAATTGACTTCTCCAGAATGGACAGAATTAAGAAAGGGGAGATATACAAGGCTAAAGTCTTTTCTGTTATATCTCTTAATCCTTTTCTTATGGACTTTGAGAAGCTAAAGAAAAACACTTTCTTTATGGAGGTAGGCAAGAAGGAAATCCAGTATTCTTTGTTTGGTCAATCAAGTCCCTGACGATAAGTGTCCTGTTTGTCTTTCCTTCTGTTATTGTCACTCTGCTGTTTGATTCCCAATTATTTGATCCAGAGGTTTAAAACTTTTTAAAAATGGAAACAATAGAGCATAGACTTCGTTATTTGGCTGTTGGTTACTAGTCTTGGATTCCAACCTCACTGTCCCAGTTCCTTGCTCTGTAACTTTGGACAAGTTTTTTTCCCCTCTATGCCTGTTGTAAAACAAGGGGAGCAATAACCCCCACCTCACAGTGTTGCTGCTAAGAGTAAAAGGATAATCCACATAAAAAGTTTATCCCTGGGTCAGAAATGAGTGCAACTGCTCGAATACGCACACACATGCGCACACACACACACTCAGTGGATTTTAATATTATTAAACTTTGACTATTCAGAGGCTGGTTTTCTGAAACCTGGGCTCTTCTGAAACAGTCTAAGCATAGAGGTCACCCCAACCCCACCCTCTTGACAGGGAAGAAGCAGTTAGTGGCCGAGTGCCCAGTGAGAGAGAATGATGGAGTAGAGCCAGAAGCCACAGTGTCACACACTGTGATTAGACAGTGTGTCCTGTGGTTAAAGGAAGGTTTTAAATTATCCTCTTGTGTGAGAGCTGAGACTCACAGGAACTGTCAGAACAGGTAAGCCGAGGGGATGAGAAGGGGGAAGAGAGTGAATACCAGATGGGTGGCTCTCCATGGCCAATACTTAGGGTGGACGAGAGAGCCAGCAAGAGACATCACTGTCATCATGCCATCATCACAAGTTTAATAATAAACTTTAACTTCACAAGTGATTTTCCAAGTCTGTGCCCTTTTTGTGATTTCTGTATTGAGGCTGGGAGCAGGTCACCTGGTTCTCCTTTCTACCTGGAAACCTCTGTGGTTAGCTTTTTGGTTGGACCATTGATTGCTTCATTCATTCACTTCTTTTGCCCTCCTTTGTGTGACTATTTATTTGTCCCTAAGTAGTGAATACATTGTTGCATTTTTCGTAACTAATCAGACTCACTTCTCCAACCCAATGTTAAGATCTTAAATTACCACTCTGCGTAGGCAACTTTGTCTTCCAGTTGCTTAATGTCTTGCTAACTTACGTTAGCTTTTGTGATCATGCCCATGTCATTGATAGTTTTTTCTTCTCCCAGAACTCATGATAACCACTGTTCTGAACTGGTTGCTTTCATTTTTTAATATCATTGTTGTGTGCATACACTGTAATCCTTTTGTCACTTGTCTACATAGTAATAGTTTATTTCATGTTTAAAACATACCAGTATATAGATCCATCTTCCTAAATCTTTCTTATATTGTTATGAATTAAAACCATTACAGATCCAGAGTGTGATATCTGTCCTGGAGTTGTGCACACTAGTTTAGCTATCATGTGAAATCTTGATCTCTTTCCTTGAGAAAAGATGTAATGTCAACATTTACCATATCTAGAATGATCTGACTCCAAGGACTTAATAAGCAGGTTCATTTTTTTTAGTCTAGGTTCTCCATTCTGGTTAATTACCTGTCCTAACCCAAGGCAGCTTTATATTATCTGAATTGGTTTTGTCTGCCTAAATCCTGTTACTTGTGAAAAGCAGAGGTGGGTCATGGTCTTTGTAGTTAGATCGAAAGTTAGCAGGGCCGGCCCGGTGGCGCACTGGATGGGTGCGCCGCTTGGGAAGCACGGTGGTGCTCCCGCCCGAGGGTTCGGATCCCACATACAGACCGGTTCC
>NW_007726450.1:444933-499017 GCF_000696425.1 Galeopterus variegatus | reverse complement strand
GGACACGGAAAAAAAAAAAAAAAAAAAAAAAAAAAAAAAAAAAAAAAAAAAAAAAGAAAGTTAGCACTACTGAATTTGCCATCTTCTCAACTTCTCTTCTTGGTTATATTGAAGCACCCATCTTAGACTTGGGAATGAAGTCAAGAAGTGGGGCAGTGGAGTTGAGAACACGGTTGGTGGAGCTGGCTTGACCGATGCACAAAGAGGCTTATCCATGTGTTAACCACAGGCCACAGCAGCTGGCCCTTTTCCATCTCGAGTACAACTTCTAGTTGACCAGGTCCCTAAGCTGAGCTACTTTGATTGTTGAAGGTTTCTGGTCAAATGAAAATGAGGAAATTATGTAACAGGGTCATACAATGTTTTGTATATTTTGTTTTAATTTATAAAGTAATTTTTAATATATAAAAATATAACGTGATGTAATTATCCTGTTATTCACTGGATCTTGGAAGATTTATAATAGTTTGTGGCTTGCTACCCTTGTCAGGGGCAATGGTGCACAAGTTGAAGATTATTATGGTTTTTTAAAATTTAATTTAATTTTGTCAATATACAATGTGGTTGATTATTGTGGCCCATTACCCAAACTTCCCCCACCTCCCTCTCCCACTTCCCTTGCAACAGAAGTTGAAGATTATAAACATAGTCTGGTTTCAAAGTGACTTGTAGAAAATGTCAAGAATGTCCATTTTGGACTTTTATGGAAGTGCAGTTAGTCTGGTCCCCTCTCTTGCATTATTGTTTCCTGCTGTGCCCACTACCTTCCTTTCACTGGCCACTGTATGCTGTGCATTTGAGTTTGCAAACCCTGATTTTACTCTCTGGACTCCGTCTTGTCTCATGGGCAATGCCAACCATGCACAGGAGTGCAGTGCCCGGCACATAGGAAGTGTTCAGCTCATGGCGGCTTCATACCAACAGCTTTTGCTGTTACCCACCTTATCGGTTTTAGTAATACTCCTTCCTCTCCATCTCTACCACTTAGAAAATGTAGTGACTGACTCTGAGACAGTCCTGCAGGAAATCTTCTGGGAAAGTCATTGTAAAGGTGCAGATGGGATTGAGGAGCCTGGCAAAGGGGCTTTTGAAAGGCAGGGAGGAGAGGGTGCAGGTGTTCTGAGATGAGCCAGGAGGAAGAGGAGAAAAGAGGCAGGAGGGTCCCGCAGTGGGAACCAGGAGGTGCCTGAGCACCTGTTTGTGTGTTTATGTCTTTTATGATTTTGTTCTGTTATTTTAGTTTTTTGTGTGTTGATCAGAAGAAGCCAAAAGGATGTAGGAGGAGAAGACTAATATTTACCGAGCACGTAAACTGTTCTGTTAAGCATTTTATACGTATCTTCTCATTGAAATCTCACAACAGCCATGGGAAGTTGGGGGCTCTCTCCCCATTTATTGGGTGAGGAACGTGCAGCTCTGAGAGCTTTAGTAACCTCTGAGGATACACAGGAAGATAGACTAGATCTGGAATATAGAATTCATGCCACAGTGTGTGATAAGTACCCCAGGTAGTATGACTATCTGCTTTTAGTTTTGTACTCTTTTTAGGCCAAAGTAAAATATAAATAATCTATGTAAAGAAATAGCATTTTATGAAAAATAAAAGCTCTCTGGTTTAGATATTAATGAAGATACATACACTAAAAGACATAATTGTCAATCTGTGAAATGTTGCCAAATGGCATGATATGCTAGCTTCACACATAGAGTGATAAGTAGCAAGGACTTTCTTTATGGAATTGTAAACTGTGCCACTTTGTACATGTGCAAAATGGAATTTGTCAGTTGATCGCTAACATTTTCAAGGTTACTTTTAAACTAGACAGAATTATATAAATACCTTTGTTTTTATGCAGAGTATCATAATTTACAAAATAGTTTCATTTAATCTCAGTTCTATAATGCTGGCAAGGAGAGCTCTCTGGTCTCTTTTTAAAGATGGTTGAACCAGGGAAAGGGGGGAAGAAAATAGATTGGATATGGGGCATAAAGAATAAGTATGATTTGTAACAATATTTTAATAAAAAACTTAAAATTAAAAAAATTAATAAATAAAAAATAAAGATGGTCAAACCAAGGGAGATTGTGATTTTCCCAAAGCTACATTATTGACATGGCTTATTATTGACAGAATCCAATTTTTATTTAAGATCTTTTGGCTTCAAAAGTAAGTATTCCTCCCAATAGTATACCCAAAAATGTATCAATATTGAGCCAATAAAAAGGCATAATTTATCATTAGTTGTCAGATTGCAGTAATTTCAAATATACTCCTTAATTTTATTTGAAAATGAGAGAAAATATGGGGAGCAGAAAATTTGTATCCAACTTTGAATTTTGGGTTGGATTATATGGCCTGCTCTTACATTTGATTTCAGTTTTAATATTTCTTTTGCCATACTTCACAAAAAAATCATATATCATATCCTTTGATTCCCATGGTCTTAGTTGATAATCAGAAATGACTCCCATCAAGTCTCCTACATGATATTTTTTAACAAGTTCTATTTTATATATTCTATTTCAGTGAATCATTAGCCCCAGAAAATGCTTTAAGTGTGGATTTTTAAAATGCTAAGTGAATTATATTTCTACCTGGTGAGTTATTGCCTTAAAGGGGGTGGGAGGTTACAACACATAAAATGTTTCCATTCTGTAATATAAATTTCTGGAAGCCCAATATCAGGTTCAGCGTGATTGAACATGTGCATCAATCTGTGTTAACACCCGCTGAGAAGGCTCGCCACTGTTTGCAGTGGACGTCCCCTGATTTAATAGGACACTAAATGTGTTTTTGCCCTGGGAGAAATGCCAGCAGTACTGAGATTCCAGATTTAATTTTTTTTAAATTCCAGAGGTATGTCTGTAAATACAGTTCTTACCATCTGAATACATATATAATATCTTACATTTACATAGCATCTCCCTTTAAAACATCTCCTATATATTATAGTATTCCTATATTTTAAAAAATAAGCAATGTCATACCGAGTTAGATGCGAATGGTATTGCATGTGTGACTGTGAGAGTTTCTTTTGGGGTGCAAGGCTTACATAGGAAAAAGGTGCAATGGGCATGATGGTTATTGTTGTTAACACCAGAAATCTAAGGATGGACCCAAAACTATGCCTTATCATAACTCATCACGGGTCAGCCTTTCTTACTTGTGTTTATTTATACCTTTCCAGAATCATTCACATTTTCAACTGAGTGTTTATTCCATAAATTGACTACCTACTGCATGAAAGCATCTGATTTTGTGCCATTTGTACTTCTGTTAAAGTTTTAGGCAGTAGCCTGCATTCTATTATTAGTAAACCAAACCCATGCTCATTCTCAATATCCATTCAGTGATTTCAATATGCCTCAGTTCTATCTCTGTTACCCTTTGTATTTGCTGTTTTAGAAAGAATGGCTCTTCTCCTTGGATAGCCCTTATCTAATTTACCTTATCATATCACATTCTGACCTCTGGCCCTGTGCACAGTATTTTTCTGTAATCAGTTGGGTTTGGGGAACAGTGTTAAATGAAACATACATGATCCTTGCCCTCATGAAGAAAATCTTTGGAAGAAACAAATAAACATTTAAAAGTTACAAAATGGTCATTGCAACTAACACCCAAATCTACTAGAATGTGAGCTCCCCTGTTCTGGTGGCATAAGCCACCCTCTTCTGTCCCCCAGGTTGCTAGAATAGCCTCCTGACTGTTTTCCTTGCCTTCCGCTCTCTGCTGTACTGTTTGCTCTTCAAACAGTAGTCAAGGTCATGTGATAAAGTCACAGGTTAGATTATATCACTTTGTTGATTCGAATTCTTTAACGTACTCTAGGAAGCTATAAGAAGCAGTATGATCTGCCCCATGTTTTTCATGCTACCTTCCCCACTTCCTCACTCCTGGGGTGCTGTCAGTGGCCTCCCCTTAGTTCTTTATGATCTTGTTCTCAGCTTGGAATTTCCATCTCCCAAATATTTGTAAAGCTTGTGCCTTCAGGTATCGTCTTGTTTTTTTTCTCAAATGAGTTCTTCCCTGAACATTCTCTATCCCCACAGTTCCCATCCTGTTTTTTACTGTGGCATGTTGTTTTTGTTTTTTATGCACCGTTCTAAGTCTCTGGGCAGATATCAGTGGGGAAAAAAAAAGAAAAATCTCTGCTTTCATGGTGATTTAGATCTGTGATCAGCTCAAATTAATTTTTGTGTGTAATATTTTTTTTTTCCATAAAAATAATTGCTCCAGCCCCATTTCTAGAAAATAATTTCCTTTTCCTATTGAATTGCTTTGGTGCATTAGTCAAAAATCACTTTACTATGTAAGTTTAAATATATTTGCAGTATATGTGTTCTATTTCATTGTTCTACCCTTATAGCAATACCACATTGTCTTGATTACTGTAGCTTCATACCAAGTCTTGAAATCACGTGGTATAAGTCCTCTAACTTTTTCAAGATTATTTTGGCTATTCTAAATCTTTTGCATACACATATGAATTGTAGAATCAGCCTGCTGGGATTTGGTTGCGATTTGCCTGAATTGACAGATCAATTTGGAGAGAATTAACATCTTTACATTACAGTATTGAGTCTTTCAGTCTGTAAACATGGTATATCTGTCCATTTATTTGGGTTTTTAAAATTTCTGTCAACAGTGTTATAGTTCTCAATTGCATATTTTTTGTTAATTTTATTCTTAAGTATTTTATGTTTTTGATGGTGTTATAAATGGCATTTTTAAATTTCATTTTCAGTGGTTGTTAGTATATAGAAATATAACAGTTTTTTGCAAATTGACTTTGATTCCTGTGTCTCTTCTTAACTCACTTATAAGGTCCAATAGTTGTGTTTTTGTTTCTTATCAGATTTGGAGGAAGGGGGTATATTCCCTGAGGCTTTCTGTGTATACAATTATGTTTTCTTCAAATAAATACAATTGTATTTCTTTTTTTTCCAATTTTTATGCTTTTTATTTATTTATTTTTGTCTTACTGCACTGGTTAGGACCGCCACTAAAATGCAGAATAGGAGTGATGAGAAGGGATATCCTTGCTTTATCTTAACTTAGGGATAAAATATGTAGTTGTTCATTTTAAAATTTTTTCTTTAAAATATTTTAACATTTACTTATGTTGTGTTGTACAGTATGTTGTTTCAATACATGTATATATAGTGCAATGACTCACTTGGGATAGACAGCATAGTTTTATACCCATTTGTCCACCACTTTTCTTCCTCCATTTTTAAATGTGGTACTAGCTGTAAGTTTTTAGAAAACTTATTGGGTTGAGGAAGTTTCTCTGTATTCCTTGTTTTCTGAGAGTTTTTATAAATAGGTTGTAAAAGTTGTCAAATGCTTTTTCTGCATCAATGGAGGCAATCGTACGATTTTTCCCAATGATCTCTGCATCTTGGTATTCACACCCTGTATAGTCTCCTCTCCTTGGTTCCTGAGACCAATAGACTACAGCAGAAATGATATGTCACTTCTGAGATTAGATTATAAAAGACAGCGCAGCTTCCATCTTGGGCATGCTCTCAGGTTCTTTCTTTCACTCTATCTTGGATCCCTATCTCTGGGGAAAAGCCAGCTGCCATATTATGAATAGCCCTATGGAGAGGCCCACATTGTGATGAACTGAAGCCTTCTGCCAACAACCACACAAATGAATTTGGAAGTGTATCATCCAGCCCCAGTCAATCTGTTAGAATTCTACAGCCTCAAATTGACAGCTTGACTACAACCTGAAAGACCCTGAATCCAGAACCACCCGGAAAAGCCACTCTCAGATTCATACCCTTGGAAACTGTGAGATAATAAGTGTTAATTATGTTAAGTTACAATTTGGAGTACTGTGTTGCACAGCAATAGGTCACTAATAACTCTCCTTTATATGCTAATATGCTGGATTACGTAGATTTATTTTTTACATGTTAACCCTCACATGTTAAGCCACTCTTGTATGTTTATATGAAAGCTCACTTGATCATGCTGTATTATTTTTTTGATGGTAAAAGCTTTATTGAGATATAATTTAGCTATCATATTACTCACACATTTGAAGTGTACAATTCAATGTTTTTTAGTATGTTTATGGAGATCTCCAACCATCACCACAATTTTAGAACATCTTCATTACCTCAGAAAGAAACCCCATACTTTTTAGCTTTCACACCCCAATTTCTCCATCTCTTCCAGCCCTGAGAATTTCATAGTTTTGGTTCTTACATTTATGTCTGTGATCATTTTGAGTTAATTTTTATATATGGTGTGAGATAAAGATTCAGTTTCATGCTCTTGAATGTGGCTATCTTGATGTCCCAGCACCAATTGTAGAAAAGACTGTTCTTTTCCAATGAAATGATCATGGCACCCTTGTCAACCATCAGTTGACCACAGATATATGGTTTTATTTCTGGACTCTCAATTCTGTTCCATTGATTTGTATGTCTAGCCTTAGGCCAGTACTACACTGTCTTTAGTATTGCTGCTTTGTAGTAAGTTTTTAAATTGGAAGGTGTTAGTTCCAATTTTGTTATTCTTTTTTCAAGATTATGTTTGCTCTTTCAGGGCCCTTGTATTTCCATATGAATTTTAGGATCAGCTTGTCATTTTCTACAAAGAATCCAATTGGTATTCTGATAGAGATTGCATTGAAACCGTAGATTATTTTGATATCACTGTCTTAACAATATTAAGTCTTCAGATTCACAGATAAGGGATGTCTTTCCATTTCTTTAGATCTTTAATTTCTTTCAACAGTGCTTTGTTGATTTCAGAGTTTATGTTTTGTACTTCTTTTGTTAAGTTTATTTCTGAGCATTTTGTTATTTTTAATGCTATTGTACATAAAATTATGTTCTTATTTCACTTTGGAGTTGTTCATTGATAGTGTGTAGAAATACAATTGATTTTTGTATTGATCTTTTATTCTGCAACCTTATTGAACTTGGTTATTAGTGTTTTTTTAGTGAATTTCTTTAGTATTTTCTCCATACAAGGTCATGCCATCTACAATTAAAGATTGTTTTACTTTTCCCTTTTCAATATGGATGCCTTTTGTTTTCTTGCCCAATTATTCTGTCTACAACCCCTAGACAATGTGGAATATAAGTGCCAAAAGCAGACATTCTCATCTTATTCCTGATCTTAAGGTCAGGAAAGCATCCAGTCTTTCCCCATTAAATACTATGTTATATGTAGGTTTTTTGTAGATGACCTTGTTGGAGTGAGCAGGACTGAAGCCATGTTGGGGCCTAAAACCACATGGGGTCTAAAAGATTTTAAAAGGATATAGTTTTTTTTCTTGGCATGCATTTCTCTGAGTTCCCTGGTTATTTGATATTTTGAACCTTGATTATGGGACTCGATGACATTATTTACATAAATGTAGTTTTTCAGCCAGCCTGAAGCTGCAAACTTGCGCATACTATCCCGACCTTGGAAACCAAGAAGACATCAGTAGTGCTTTGCTGATTCCACCCATCCCCAGGACTCTAAGATAACACCAAGGACAGGAGCAGAAATCAGGCAGAACTTTAGACCTTGCACTTGGCTCCTTACATGGAGCCTCATCAGCTCACACCCCCCTCCCTCCTGCTTTTCATTTCCCACGTTCCATTTCCTCAGCTGCCTCTTAAAAAACCCATCAGTAAATCTGAGTCTTGGAGATAGCTGTAGTCTGGCCATTCTTCAGGTTTATGGGAGAGATGGGTTAGCCTAACATCGCTTCTCAGGTCACTGGTATTCCTGAATAAAGGCTGACTTCACCAATATTTGACTTTTGAGTGGTTCACTTTTGAAAGGGTGCAGGCAGCCAGACCTGTGCCTGGTAACAACCTTTGTCAGGTTTAGAAAGTGCCCTTCTATTTCTTGTTTGTAGAGTGATTTATCATGAAAAGGTATTGAATTTTGTCATATGCTTTATATATATATATATATATATATATATTGAGATAATCATAATTTTTGTTTTCTGTATTTTCCTTTTTGTGTATTTCTAGATTTGATTTGTTAATATTTTATTTATTTATTTTTTCACTTTGTTCATGAGCGATATTAGTGTATAGTTTTCTTCCCATCTGATAGCATCTTTGTATGGTATTTTGTGTCAGGAATATCCTGGTCTCATAAAATTTGTAAAATTTGATGCTTTTTCTTTCTTAAATCTTTGAAAGAATTCATCAGTGAAGCTATCTTGGTCTTAAGTTATTGTTTTAGTCCGTTTTGTGTTGCTATAACAGAAATACCCAAGAATGTGTAATTTATAAGGAAAAGAGGAGTTTCTTTAGCTTACGATTCTGGGAAAGCCGCATCTGGCACGGGCCTCAGGCTGCTTCTCCTCATGGCAGAAAGTGGCAGGCAGCCGGCGGCCGGCGGGTACAAGCAGATCACATGGTGAGAGGAAGCAAGAGAGAGAGAGAGAGAGAGAGAGAAGGTGCCAGGGTCTTTTTAAGCAACGAGCTCTCGCGGGAACTCACTCATTACTCCCCCCTCCCCCAGGGAGAGCATTAATCCATTCATGAGGGATCCACCCCCATGACTCAATCAGTTTTCAACACTGCCACATTGGAGATCAAATTTCCACATGAGTTTTGGAGGGGACAACACATCCAAACTCCATCAGTTATCTTTGTGGGAAAGTTTTAACTTATAGGTTTTTTTTCATAGATATGAGGCCTTCAGATTTTCTGTTTCCTCTGGGGTCAGTTTGTAATTAGCATATGTCAGAAATTTTGTGTATTTCTTTTAAGTTGATGTATAGCATCTGTGATGTTCCCATTTTTATTTGTGATACTGGTAATTTGTGTTTCTCTTCCTTTTCCCTCCCTTTGATTGGTCTAGCTAGGGTTGATCAATTTTATTACTCTTTGGAAAGAACTAGTGTTGAGGTTTGATTGAGCTCCTTCATTCTTTGTTTTTCATTTTGTTGATTTCCTTTTGCTCTGCTCACTTTGAGTGCTGTTTGCTCTAATTTTCCTAGCTTCTTTAGGTGGAAGCTTAGATTGTTGATTTTCAATCTTTCTTCTTTTCTGATATAAGTAAAGGTATACAATTTTCTATAAATATTGTTTTAAGCTGCCTCCCACACATTCTGTGTTTTCATTATCATTTAGTTTAAAATATTTTCCAGTCTCTCTTGTAATTCCTTCTTTTGAAATGTTGGTTATTTAGAAATTTAGAAACATTTTGTTTTCAAGTATTTGAGGATTTCTGCATCTTTGTATGACTGATTTCTAATTTAAATTATATTGTGATCATAATTTGTAATCTATATGATTCTCAGCCTTCAAAACGTATTGCTTGTTTTATGGCCCAGCATGTTTTCTATGCTGGTGAATTTTACATGTGCATTTGTAATGATTATGTTCTGGTGTTCTATAAATGTCAGATAAAATTGGTTGATATAGCCTCCAGTAATATTGTTATAAGTTTTTTCTTAAGTCGGTTATCTTTTAAATAACTTAAGAAAGGAGAAAGTCTCTTATTTTTACTGATGTACTTACCATTTCTGGTGGTCTTCTTTGCTTGAGGCAGATACGAGCTTCCATCTGGTATTATTTACCTTCATCCTGAAGAATTTTTTTTTGTAGCAGTACAGTTCTTTTTGGCCACAAATTCAACTTTTCTTTATGTGAAATATCTTTATTTTGCCTTTTTTGAAAGATTTTTTTTTTTCTGCATATAAAATTTTAGGTTTACAGTTTGGGTAGTTCTATTTATTTGTTTCTTTCTTTCTTTATTTAATTTTCTTCCAGCACTTCAAAGATCTTCTGTTGTCTCCGGTCTTCATTGTTTTATTGTCATTCTTGCCATTGTTCTCTGTATATAACATGTCTATTTTTCTTCAACCTCTTTAAAATTTCATTTCTCTTATTTTCTTATGATCATGTTTTCCTTTAAATCCTTGCATGTATTTTAATAGCTGTGCTGTTTTTGGTTTTTGTTTTCTATTTTATTGAAACACATTGATTATACATATTTGGGGGGTACAGAAGTTTCAGTACATGTATACAGTGTGTAATGATCAAATCAGGGTAATTAGCATATTCATCATTACCAAACCTAATCATTTCTTTGTGATGAGGACATTTGATCTCTTTTCCAGCCATTTGGTAATGCAGTAAATTATGGTTAAGCAGCTGTTTTAACATTTTTTGGTTTGCTAATGGAATTTCTGATTCTGACTTTATTAACTGGTTTTTCTTTTGTTTCCAGATCATCTTTTCCTGTTTCTCTGCACGCCTAGTAATTTTTTTGCAGTATAGGGGACATTATGAATAGTATATTTTTGAGTGTATGAATTTTTTTGTCTTCCTTTGTAGGCTGTTGAGTTTTATTCTGGCAAGCATTTAATTGATCTGTGACCAGCCTGATTCTTCCAAGCCTTGTCTTTAATGTTCGTTAGGGTTGAACCAAACTAGTCTTTACTCCTCGGCTAGATTAACTCTGTTCTTAAGACTTCTGTGATCTCTACTTAATGACAGGGCATTCAGTAAGGTCTCTACTCTCTGGCTGATCAGAATGTGAATGTTTTCTAGTCCTGTGTAAACTCCAGTGACTGTTCAGCTTACATCTCACCTGCAGTTTGTCTTTCTCTGGTAGTTTTTGTTTTGTTTTTCTTTCCCGGCCTTAAGGAGGCTTTCCCTGGACATTACAGTTGTTATTTATACAAAGACTCATGGGAACCACTATGTAGTTTTGGGGGCTCTTTTTCTACATAGCTCCATTTTTTTCGGCTACTTTGTTTCACAAATTCCAGCTTGCTTGGGAACCTCAAACTCTGATTTCTGTCTTTTTAGCTCAGCAACAGCCCTCTATTATTTGATTCCCCCACTTTTTGTACAACTGTCTATAAATTGCTTCTGGGAGAAAATCAGGGTGAATGTGGGGTCCCCTCATTTATTTTCCTTCACTCAAGAGTCATAGTCCTGTGCTGCCTGTTGCACAATATCTAGAAGCAATTATATTAGATGTTTTGTCCAGTTACTTCATCATGCCTGTGAGCAGAAGTCCAGATTAATTTTTGATAATTGCAGGTGGACAGGTGTAATAAGATTATTTTCTGCTTCTTTCTTACCCATTTATGTGGCCCCAAGAAGTCATTTTACTTAGTTTATCCCCTCAACCCTGCACTCAGTGGCTGGGTTTTGTAGCAGACTTAGATGTGTTATGATGCACTTCATTTACCAAATTACCTAACATGTATTCTTCAAGACTGTTTCCAGCTTCATTCTTGGTATTACCATGGTTTTAACCCTCAGAAGAATCCCTTGGTCTTTATTGCTTTTTAAATTATCCCTTAATCCACTGTTACAGCTGAGATTAACTGTATTAGTTGGCTAGGGCTGCTCCAACAAGCAGACTAGATGGCTTAAACAATAGAAATTAATTTTTTTGCAGTTGTGGAGGTTAGAAGTCCAGTGTCAAGATATCAGCAGGATTGTTTCCTTCTGAGGGCTGTAAGGGAAGGCTCTATTCCGACCTTTCTCCTTGGCTTATAGATGGTTGTCTTCACCCTGTGTCTTAATACTTGTCTTCCCTCTGTATGTGTCTATACCCAAATTTCCTCTTCTTATAAGGACATCAGCCATATTGGATTAGGGTCCCCCCCATATGATCTCATTTTAACTAAATAATTTCTGTAAAGTCCCCATCTTCAAATAAGTCACATTCTGAGATATTGGGGACTAGGACTTCAATATGAATTTGGGGGGTGAGGAGGACGACTTCAATATGAATTTGGGGGGTGAGGACATGATTCAGCCCATAACACCAGCCATTTCTCACATTCCTTACTTTTTATTTGCAAACCTTGGTGTAAAATGTGATGTCCTTTGATATTGTTTCATTGTTCACATGCTTATTTATGTCTTCAGTCCTTACTATTGCAACAACAGGTCAAGTTCCCTTAAGCCATTTTTAAAATCTTTTCAAGAATCACTGACCTCTTTGAGAAACTAGTGAAACCTATAGAGCTACTTCCCCCAAAATGTATATTTTCGCATATTAAGTTTTACATCTAATTTGAAGAATTTTAAGATGTCCTCAAATCTCCATGGATCCTTTTGTATAGAATTCCCACCCCAAATATTCCATGTTTTTACACTTTATTCTAGGTTCCATTAGCTGTCTGGTGTGGATATCGTTTATGTATGTCTCTCAGCTTTTCCTCTGAATCACATGCAAATAAAGAACAGTAACTGAGCCCAGGACACATGAATGGGCTATGCATGAAGTTACAGCTACAGAAAGAGAAAAGAAATCCATCACTCACTTGATCTGTTCTCTTCCAAATCCAGTTCATAGGGTATGGTGGTAGATGGTCATATATTACACTTTAAAGAGATGTTGGCTTTTCCCCCTTGCATTTAAAAGGTTATGTGCTACAATGTGAGGCAAATAAATCATGATTCACTACAACAACAGTGTTGCAGTCAGTTATATAAATTGCTAGTGAAACACTAAATCTGTCATTCTGTGTGTTCTGACCATTTAACAATTGGAATAGTGCTGCAAAAGAGGCTGACTGGAAACAAAAGAAGCAAATATAGTGGCAGATGCAATTAGCAAGATCAATGGTTAGTGTTCAAGGTTCATTGTTTGGTCATTTCGGTTGACCGGAATGAAAGCAATTGCTATCCCAAAGACTTTACTAGCTATAATTTGCTGTAAAACAATGCACAAAAGTGAGTTGCCCATGTTTACAACATCTTGGAGGATGTTATTTCTCGATTTGCTGTGTTCCTAGGACAGTGACCAAGAGATCAAGTTTGTTCTTTTCATTTGTGCTTTTAATTGATATTCTAGAACTTTTGCTCACCCAGTATGCTTTTTTTTTAAAAAAAAACTTTAGCTGTTCACCTACTTTAATAAAAAAATTTCTGGTCTGTGTTTGTATCCTTCATAACAGTTCTTTGAACCCCAGTTTATCACAACTTTCTGTTTCTTCAGACTGCCAGATTTTTCACTGTCACATCATAACCTTAAGATGACTAAATACAATGTGGCAAACACCACTTTGAATAACATCGGATTTTCTGTTTTAATAAGATTTTTATAACTTCGCATGTCATTGCCTTAAATTGATCAGTTTTCATAAAGTTGAAATTATGTCCATGGGCCGAGCCCGTGGCGCACTCGGGAGAGTGCGGTGCTGGGAGTGCAGCAGCGCTCCTGCCGCGGGTTCGGATCCTATATAGGGATGACTGGTGCGCTCACAGCACTCACTGGCTGAGCGCGGTGCGGCCGGTCTCAAAAAGGACAAAAAAAAAAAAGGAAATTATGTCCATAATAGTGATGATGGTGATGATACTAATAGCTTTCATTTATGAGTGCTTATCTCTCCTTGTATTAGTCTGTTTTGTGTTGCTATAACAGAATACCTGAGACTGGGTAGTTTATAAAGAACAGAGGTTTATTTGGCTCATGATTGTGGGACAGCTGCATCTGGTGCAGGCCTCAGGCTGCTTCTACTCATGGTGGAAGGTGGCAGCAGCCTGCGGGTACAAGCAGATCACATGGTGAGAGGAAGGAAGAGAGAAAGAGGGAAGGTGCCAGGGTCTTTAATCAGCCAGCTCACCTGGGAACTAATAGAGCAAGAATTCACTTAGGACCCCCTCCCCCAGGGAGAGCATTAATCCATTCATGAGGGGCCGGCCCGGTGGCGCACTGCTACAGTATGCCGCTTGGGAGCGCAGCGGCACTCCCTCCGAGGGTTCGGATCCCACATACAGACCGGCCGCTCACTGGCTGAGTGAGGTGCGGGCGCAACACCGAGGGTTGCAATCCCGTTGCCAGTCCCGGTCCGGTACAGGTGCAACACTGAGGGTTGCGATCCGTTGCCGGTCACGAAAAAAAAGACAAAAAAAGGAAAAAAAAAAAAAAAATCCATTCATGAGGGATCTGCCCGCATGACTGAAACAGCTCCCAACACTGCCACATTGAGGATCAGATTTCCACATGAGTTTTGGAGGGGACAACACATCCAAACTCTGTGACCCCTAAATAAGGTATTTAATCCTAAATAAGATATTTCTGTGATGTAGAGTTACTTTTTCCCCCATGTTACAGATGAGGAAACTGACGCTTAGAGAGGGTAGCTTGTTATTCCCACAGGTATATTCTATATCTGTCAGACTCCATGTTTTTAACCATTCCTTAGGTTCTGTGGAAGTGGTTAGCAATCTATTAAATATTTATTAAACTCTTGTTATCTAACATATTTCTAGGCTTTGTGGAAGGTACAAAAGGTTATGTCACAGTTCTGTTTCTAACAGTGCTTATAACCTAGTGAAGGCTGAAGAATGGTTAAGGGACAGTTAAATTGGGACACCAAGTGAAACTGTAGAAGGAATGTGATCTGGGTAAAGATCATCTTCGCTTGAGATAGTCTAAAAAGGCTTCAGAAGTGTCTCATCAGCTCGGGCTGCTATAACAAAAATACCTTAGTCTGGGTGACTTAAACAACAAAAATGTATTTCTTGCAGTTTTAAGGGCTGGGAAGTCTAAGATCAAGATGCCAGCTAATTTGGTTCCTGGTAAGGGTCTTCTTCTGGTTTGCAGGGCACACCTTCTTGCTGTCTGCCCACATGGCAGAGCGAGAGAGATTATCTCTCTCCTCTCCCTTTTTATAAGGGCACTAATCCCAATCATGAGGACTTCACCCTTACGGCCTGATCACCTCCCAAAAGCCCCACCTGCAAATACCATCACATTAGAGACTAGGGCTTCAACATATGAATTTTGGGGGGACACAGACATTAAGTCCATAGCAAGTAGAGATGAGAGACTTCAGGTGGCACTTAGCAGAATTAATAATAATAAAAGGAAAAAAAAAAAAAAAGGAAAGCGGTGGTGTATATTAAATTTTATGACTTAAATGCAGATTTAATCTATTAATAGGCTGTTGTCCCTATCTCCTCTTGTACCTTCCTTGAGCACTTGTCAAAACTTCTGCCTTTCATTCAGTTAGGTATTCTAGACTGGTCGGATAACTTTGAGGCATCACCTTGGTGGTACCTGCTAATACTGCTAATACCCAGTTGGTTCTCAGAGTTTGTGAGATCATGGGCCTCATTTGGAAGCTGATGAAAGCTGTGGATTCTCTCTAGGGAAAAATGTATATACTTGACCATAGGACCTGGGGTTAAAAACTCTCCCCTGGCCCCATTGATATCAGTAATCTTAACCACTTCCCAAAATTTTGGAGATTGGTGCCGATCATAATCCAAAAAAGCACAATACTAAATGCCATAATTGCAAGTGTTGAAGTCCTGAAAGATCAAAATCCCGAAAGTTGAAAATCACAAAAATCATAGTCTTGAAAGATTAAAACTACAAATGTTGAAATCTTAAAACATTGGAAAAAACATTAAAAATTTAAAACATTAAAATATTAAAAACATTGGAAATTTCTCAACAAATGAAGAGATGTCCTTTTTGTAAATCTGCATTTGTGAAAGACGAAATTCTCAAGATCTCGCCTCTTTGCATATGTGCTGGTGACCCATTGTGGTCAATCTCACCAAAAGATTATGTCATGGTATTTCAGATGACCGCATTTATAAAGCTGGGTGCACACAGTTACCAACCGTAGGGATATGTGTTTATACATTTTGCTTTTTGACCTATTTCTTTATGAATATGGTTCATCTGCTGTAATTGCTACACCCATGCAATTTCGTTAGTATACCTGAGTGTTTATGCTTACAAAAAAAGTCTTTTATTGTGTAAAGTGGCCTATGAAGTGTTCTGTTATGTTTTTTTTGTTTCTCCATAACCCCCCTTTAAAAAATGTAAATAAATATGTTTTAAATAATTTGTTATTATTTTTTCCAGAATTGTATTTTTGGGATTTTGATCTTTTGGGATTGTGATTGTCACAATCACAGTCAGGCTGGCAGGCTGTTGGCAAAGCCTTCCAGGTGGCCTCTCACATCTTCTGACAAGCTAGCTTGGTTTGTTCATGTGGTGGTTTCTTCAAAACAAAGCAGGAGGTACAGCTCAGGTATACCAGGTACAAGCCCAGGTGCTCAAGTGCTTTCCAAGTCTCTGTTCTGTTCACATTTGGTAATATCCCGTTGGCCAAAGCAAGTCATGTAACTAAGCCCAGTGTCAATGTGTAAGGGAACTACCAAAGGCATAGGGAGATGCAGGGAAGGAGGGAGATGGGATGGGATTATTTGAAGACATTTTTGCCAACAATGTTTGATGTTAATAGTAAAATCAGTGCCATCACAAAAAGAAAAACAAACCCCTAACTTATCTGAATCTTAACTTAAAGCCTTCTGAGAGTCATGGTATCTTTATGTTTTGACTTCATTAAAGGCCTCCTGATCTTTTCATTCCTTTGTGCCTATAAGGAGCAGGGAAGAGAGAGGTGAGCAGATCACAGCCTTACACTTGGTCTCCCTCAGCCGTCTAGCCTCCATCTCCCCTACCACTTTGTTCCCCAGCCTGAGTGGCCAGCCGCTTGGGCTTATCCATTCATTTTTCTTTCTCTTTAACTGAAACTTCCTACTCCACACAGAAGAAATCCAATAGCATGGGAACCACAGGGAAATTAATGGAAGTGTAATAAAAGAATGCCCACTTTATGGGTTGTATATGAAAGTGTATTTTTGTTCTTGTAATATCACTTATAATGTTTTATGGCTTTCTATAAGAATCAACGAGTATTTTATTTAATTTTCAAATTTTCTGCGCCAAGATAAAATTATATTATTTAAGTCTCCCTTTGTGTAGCAAGAGGCAACAACTGTTATAGACATTTTATGAATAGTAGTTTCAGGCTCTGAAAATTTTACTGAGTTGAAGAAGGTGACATTGTGAATAGCTGAAAGAACTAATGTGGATAAGCACCTAGAACATTTTTGCATAGTGTATTAGTTTCCTATTGCTGCCGTAACAGATTGCTGTAAATTTAGTGGCTTAAAATAACACCAGTTTAATCTCTCACAGTTCCAGAGGTCAGAAGTCTGAGATCAATTTCACTGGGTTAAAGTCAAGTTGACCCGAGTTGGTTCTTTCAGGAGGATTCAGAGGAGAATCCATTTTCTTGCCTTTCCCAGCTTCTAGTTATCATCTGCATTTCTTGGTGTGTGGCCCCTTCTTCCATTTCCAATGTGCATCACATGGATCTTGCTTCCATGATCACTGTGCCATCTCCTCTCACTGTGGTTCCTCCCCCTTCCTCAAATAAGGACCACTGTGATTACGTCAGGCCCACCCAGATAATCTCCCTATCTCGAGATCCTTAACTTATTCACATCTGCAACGTCCCTTTTGCCTTACAAGCTGACATTCACAGGTTCCAGGTACCACACATAGTAATGTACACATGAACTTCATCATTCAGTTGCAATCATGAAAATGATTACTTTCTCTCATCCTCCAGATGAGCTGGCTGGTCTGCAAGGTACTGCTTAACTCTGCGATCCCAATTCCACTGGGATCTGGGTCTGGTTTTGAGGAAGGGTGTAGGTGTATGTATGACTGATTTTTATTATTCATATTGAGAAGAAATGAAGTTTACATTGCCTGCCTCCCTCATTCTATATATTGATATTATGATTAATAGCTTTTGACACAAAACTATTTTGAAATATGAGTGTTTTGTGACGTATTTTGACAGCAGTCATGTCATGCTTTTAGCTGTTCTAACAGGAGTAGGTTACAGAGACTACGAGCTCAATATTCCATACCCAAGTAATCAACCAAAGATACCATGTCCAGAAATATCACTAAAATGTCAGCCACAGGATCTCTTTAAAATAACCTCGTACAGAGGGTTTGAATCTTCCTTACTTGCAGTTTTGAAATATGAAATTGTTTAAAGACAGGGAGCCCTGAGTTATTTCTTTTTTTTTTTTCAGAGATGGCAGATGGGTGTTGAATTGGGTCCAGTTTTTAGTTTTTCTTCAGATAATTTCTTAAGCTCGTGCTGGTGTTTTGGATTCTTATCAGTACGTTCTCCCTCCTCCAGTTCCCCACAGCTACCCACAGCCTAGCAGCAATGTGGTTGCCTTGGTACCTGTTCCAGTAGGATGTCTGAAGTGAAGTTTCCTTGTTTAAATAGCACGACTTGTCATCTAAAAGTAGAAGTCATTAGCACGACGCCGTTTGGCTAGTGGTGTCTTGAATACCATTTTTTAAATTTTTTTAATTTTAACATTTTACTGTTAATGTTTACTCTTGTCACTGCTGGAAATTTCAGGGCCTGGTTCACAGTATGGATCTGGAGTTAAAAAAATGCAAAAAGTCCTCCCTAAGAGCCTCCTGAAAATTGTGCCAAAAACAGTGGCCTGGCTTGGATATTTTGTGTATTTTTAGAGATGTGAACTTTGAAACTCCAGCTTTAAAGTTACTTTGCATGATCAGTAATTCTTACATGTTTGTAGCTTTAGTCCACAATTGAACAGCCGTCTGCTGTTTCTAAAGAAAATGAAATTCCTGCTCACTTGTATTTGAACTTTGATTGGCCTTCTTTGTGAGTGTGAATTTGCCAGAAACACATATTTGTCTCAGAAAAGCTAGGGTGTTTGTTTTTAAGTTTAATATAAAAGTAGAATTGGGTGCTTTGAGAGGATATGTTTCCATTTACCTCCATTCAAGTTATCTACTTGGTGTGATTATAACAAAGGATGCAGCCAGGCAGAACATCTCCACTCTTTCTGCCCAGGCAAGTCAGCTCCAAAGTCAAATGCTGCTGTCACTGCAGGTGAGAGGGGAGGTGGCATCGTGTTCCTTCACTGGTGGACATCTTGGCAAAAGCCACTAGCTGGCAGCTTGTGTTGTGAGGGATGCACAGTAATTAGTTACTTGAAATGCTTCCCTCATTAACTCCAGGTAAGTTGTTAGAGAAAATGTTTTGGAGTTCAGAGTGTTGATTTTGACAATGGATAAACAAGTTTAGTCATGAGAGTGTGTCACCTTGTTCATAGAACAGTCCAATTATATACAATTTCTTTTGTGTGGTAGATTGTTTTGTCATTAAGGGACTTGAGTTTCTTGAGCCTAGTGGCTCACTTTATCCAGCAGATATAGAAAGTAGATAAGGAGGTCTGTTTTTTTTTTTTTAGGTACATTGAATATTGCAGATTTTTTTCTAGCAGGGGGTGAGTTGGGGAGGGTGGTGGGCAAAAGGAAGGGAAACCATTTTTTGTAACAATTAATTCAATTTGGGGGAAAAAGATTGTATTGTTAACATAAAAACATTTTATATTCACCATTTTAAAGAACTAAAACATTCAGAAAGCTAAAAATATTCAGTCAAAATCCCACCAACTTGAAATAATAATTATTATGTTTGGTGACCATCACTCAAGATAACAGAGAAGGGTAGGTCAGGAGGTAGAAGGGAAACTATATGACAAATAGTTATATTCAATTTTATTTGAATTTATTTTTAGTTTTTCTTTATTTTTATTGTACATATACATATGGGGTACAGCGTTGGTTTTCAATAATTGTGTACAATGTGTGGATCAGATCAGTATAGATAGCTCATTCATCATTACAATACACAGTCATTCTTTGTGTCTGTTGACCAGTTCCTCATTGGCCCAACTCCCTCCCCGCTCCCCTTTTCCACCTCTAGTTTTCTAAAAGTTCAATGTATGATTGTGATTGTTGTTTCTTTCTCTCTCTCTTTATTGTTCATTTGTTTTTTTACAGATTCAGTTCCCAGTTATGGGTGAGAACATATGGTATATCTCTTTCTGTACCTGGGTTGTTTTCACTCAGAATAATTTTCTCCAGGCTTATCCACATTGCTGCAAATGGTAGAATTTCATTCTTTTTTATGGCTGAATAGTATTCCATTGTGTTTATATACCACAGTTTCTTTATCCAGTCAGTCATCCATTGATGGACATTTAGGTTGGTTCCATCACCTGGCTATTGTAAATAGAGCTGCAGTAAACATGGGACTGCAGGTATCCCTTCAACCCGATGTTTACCATTCCTCTGGATATATCCCCAGGAATGGGATTGCTGGATCATATGGAAGTTCTATCTGTAGTTGTTTGAGGAACCTCCATACTGTTCTCCATAGTAGCTGCACTAATTTACAGTCCCACCAGCAGTGCAGGAGGGTTCCTCTTTCTCCACATCCTCACCGGCATTTGTTTTTCTCTGTCTTTTTTATAATAGCCAGTCTGACGGGGGCGAAGGAAGGAAATTTAAATGAAGAAATTACTGAAGTTTTACTGCTTGAGCCCAAGAATATTAAGATATTAATTCCTAAATGATCACTCTGAAGTAAAAATAAAAGTTATGGATAATATCAAGCAATTATATACATATGTACATACATTATCTATATGTTTAATGCATAAATATATATAACTATGTTTTCAAGCTATATTTTTCAAAATATATTGATAGCTTTTTGATTTTTTTTTACTTGGCTGGATTTAATTGTCAAGTTTTGGGTTTTTTTTCCCAAATAGGGTTCATGTTATATATCCTGTGTTCCTGTGTACTTGATGTCTTAGTCTGTTTTGTGCTGGTATAGCAGAGTACCTGAAGCTGGGTAATTTATGAAGAGCAGAAATTTATTGCTCATAGTTCTGGAGGCTGGGAGGTCCAAGATCAAGGCACCAGCAGGTTTGGTTTTCTGGTGAGGTCTATGCTCTGCTTCCAAGGTGGGGCCTTGTTGCTGCATCCTCCAGAGAGCAGGAAGATTATGTTCTCACATAGCAGAAGGCGAGAGGGATGAACTCCCTCCATCAAGCCCTTTCATAAGGGCACCTAATCCCATTCACAGGGGAGGAGCACTCATGATTCAGTCATCTCCTGGAGGCCCTACCTCTTAATACTGTTGCATTGATGATTAAGTTTCAACATGAATTTTGGAGGGGACAGGAACATTCAAACCATAGCACTTGAGAATGTTCGTTTCTTTCTTCTTTGATTGATAATTTGTCTGGGTATAAAACTCTTTTGAGTTGCCTTTTTTCCCCTTAGAACTTTGTAGACATTTTCTTTTGGCATTGAATTTTGCTAAAGTGACATCAGAGGCTAGCCTGATTTCTCCACTTACTGGGTGACATGCCTTTTCTACTAGGGTGCCCATGGGACTGTTTATTCTCATTCATTCATATTCTCTCTTTCTCCTTACCCCAGTACATTTTTAAAACCATAACACACATACAGAAAAGTGTATATAATATAAAATTATAGCTCAATGAATTATCGACATGAAAAACTCAAGTGACAACTATACAGGTTGACAAATAGGATACCACTAGAGTCTCAGAGTCCCCTTAGGCCTCCTTCCAGTCATGAGGCAAGCCTTCCTTTCTGCTCAAAGGTAATGATATAGTTTGAATGTCCCCGTAAAATGTATATTGAAGCTTGATCCCTGTTGTAACAGTGTTAAGAAAGTGGGAAATCCAACTATGGCATTTGAAAGATGGGGCCTTTGGGAGTGATTGTATTGTGAGAGCTCTGCCTTCATGAATGGCTATAATGGATAAATGGGTTATCATGGGAGTAGTACTAGTAGTTTTATTTTTTTTATTTTTTTTATTTTTTTGTCTTTTTTTTTTCGTGACCGGCAACGGATCGCAACCCTCAGTGTTGCGCCCGTACCGGACCGGGACCGGCTACGGGATCGCAACCCTCGGTGTTGCCCCCGCTCCTCGCTCAGCCAGTGAGCGGCTGGTCTGTATGTGGGATCCGAACCCTCGGCGGGAGCGCCGCCGCACTTCCCAAGTGGCGCACTGTAGCAGTGCGCCACCGGGCCGGCCCCATAAGGAGATAAAGTGAGCATGTTAGCATACTCAGCCCCCTGGTCATGTGATACTCTGCACCACCTCAGGACTTTGCAGAGAGTCCCCACCAAGAAGAAGGCCCTCACCAGATGCTGAGCCACACCACTGGACTTCCTGACCTCCAAAACTGTAAGGAATAAATTCCTTTTCTTTATAAATTACCCAGTTTCAGGTATTCTGTTATAAGTGACAGAAAACTGACTAATACAGGTAACCACTGTCTTAACTTCTAATGCAAGGGTACTTTGAAAAGTTCATGGAAGGATCCATACTATCTTTTAACTCTATTTTTCCAAGAACTTTTTGAAGTACCCTCATACTATTTAGTTCTGTGTTTCTGAATTTTACATAATTGGAACTGTTCAGTATGTATTCTGGCTTCTTTTACTTGATGCTGTCTTGAGACTTACCCACATTGCTGCATGTGGCAGTCAGTATTTCATTCATTTCTACCACTCCTGTGATGTGAAAGATCTACACGTCAGCCAGTTTCTCATTTGAGCTGCATCATTGCTTAAGTAACAGCTCTCTCACTTTTCAGACTTTCCCCACTTTGGGGCTGGCAGTGAAATAGGCTGTCATCGTGCTGATGTGTGACCCCTGTGTCCCCTCCTTCATTCCTGTCACTTCCTCCTCAGACAGTAAAGGTGCTGTTCATAGCTCACCCATCAGCTCCTCTTCTGTCCTATGCTGTGAACAGAGGTTCTCTAGGGGTGTCCCCTGCCCCCCTTTTCTTCTAGCACGTTTTCACTCTTCAACCAAAGGCTCATTTGAGGGACCTTTTAGGGCTCTTACAAGAATCTATATCGTGTTTGAATTCCAGGGAGCTATATGTCAACTGCCAATGATCTCCCTCATTTTGATCCATATTTCCCTGTATTCAGCTAATGTTCATCATAGTTTGGGTTAATGGGGTAATGACTATTTGTACTTGTTTCACTTTCACGATTATTTACAAAGAGAATTATTTTATTCTCTTCCTTCTTACAATAGATTTTAAGAAAGGGGAATATAGAAAAATGCTTTTATTTCATCGCATTTAACCGTATGTCTCATAAGTACCTTAGGAATAAGTACACAGAAAAACCTAAGGTCCATAATGCAGAGAGTTGCCAACATGGGAGAATAGGGAGTCATCTTTCAGTTTCCTTTTGGTACCATCTCAGTTTCTTCCACCTCACCCTCCCCAGCTTCTTGCCCTGCACCCTTCTGAGTCTGTCCTTCTGCAGGTCCATCTCTTTGCTGTCCTGCCTTAGCCCTGACATCTGCCAACCTGTCTGGAGCTTCCCATTCTTCTCGGAGGCTGGTTAACTCAGAAGAGTGCTTTAACCAGAGGGGGTAAATTATAGTATGAGGCTAGTTTTATGTTCCTTTATAGGTTTTTAATATCAGGGAATAGAGAATTATTGTATGCTGCCTCCGAGTATGAGCTTAATGTTTTCATTCATCATCAAAAAGCATCTGAAAACTGCCATCGGAGCTCCTGCTTGAATGCTTCATTGGACTGTAGTGAGCTGCTTTTTTGTTCTAGTGTGTATAATTTGGTACCAACGTGGCAGCCCCCTAAAGATAGAGCCATAACTTTTAAAAAGGAACCGTATTTCTTTCTTTGTTTTAATTTTTAACATTTACTTGTACATATTTGTGGAGTACAATATGTTGTTTCAATACATGCATATACTGCACAATGATTCACTTAGGGTAGATAGTGTAGTTTTGTACCCATTAACCCACAACTTCCCCTTTCCGCTGCACCCCTTCTCCTCCCAGGCTCTGGTAACTATCATTCTGTTCTCTACTCCTGCAAGAACCACTTTTCTTTTTTCTTTCTTTCTTTCTTTTTTTTTTTTTTAACTTCCACGTGTGAGTGAGATCATGCAGTATTTTCTTTTTGTGCTTGGTTTACTTCATTTAACATGATGTCCTCAAGTTCCATCCATGTTGCTGCAAGTGGCAGTATTTCACTTTTTATGTAGCTGAATAGTATTCCATTGTGTGTATATATATATACCATTTTTTAAATCCATTTATATGTTGATGGACATTTAAGTTGATTTCATCTCTTGACTATTGTGAATAGTGTTGCGATGAACATGGGAGTGCAGGTGTCTCTTTGATATATTGATTTCATTTCCTTTGGGTATATACCCACTAGTGGGATAGCTGGGTCATAAGGTAGATCTGTTTTTAGTTCTCTGAGGAACCTCCATACTGTTTTACACAATGGCTGTACCAATTTACATTCCCACCAACAATGTAGGAGACATCCCTTTAAAAGGAACGGTATTTCTTAAAAAAATAATTATGTATACACAGGTTAAAGATTTAAAGTGACAGTAATATTTTTGAGAAAATATTTTATCTAAAGGATGAAAAAATACCGGATATCATATAATTCAAGAGAAATATAACCTTTAGGTCTGCTTGTACCTTTTTATTTCCAGTCTACCAAAATGGTGCCCGCAGTTGAAAACAGCAATAAGAATAAAGAAGTCAGATTGCTGTGCACTTTACGCCCCCAGCCCAAATTATGCCAAGTAATGTAATAAATCAGGCCAGTACAGGCATCCAAACCCTTGACCTTGGTGTTATTAGGCTGCACTCTAACCAACTGAGCTAACCAGCCAGCCCTAGACCCAGTTCTTAGATACTTAACTTTAATTTTAAATTTTTATACTCATGAGTTCCAACTCCATATCCCCAACCTAGCTAGTCCTCTCACCTGATATTCAAGATCATAAATCTTGCTGCCTGGTGGGTATTTCCACTTTGATGTTCTGCAAGCACATCTCATTTAGCTTGTCTGAAATTGTGCTCCTCTGCTTCTCCTCTTGAATTGTGTGTTAAGTTGGTGACACCACTGTTCATGCAACTGCCAACTAGAAGCCTGGGTATCAGTTCCTTGGCTTTATCAAATCAATTTTCTGGATCAGAATTTCTTATCGTTTGCCCTTTATAATAGTAGAGTAGTTGTAGCAGTAGTCATGGTAGTAATTAATACTGTATTTCTTTTGCACTTGCTATGTGGCAGGCACTGTACTAAACTTTTACATTGATTAGTGGTTTTAATCCCGTAGTAACTCTGAGGTAAACACTTATAATCACCATCTTGCAAATGAGGCAACTGAGATGCAAGAGGGTAAACAACTCGCCCAAATTTATATTATTAGTAAATGGTGCATCTGGGATTTGATTGGAAATGTATGGAAGTGGAGGATTACTAGAGCATTGTGTTTCCATTACAGTTTTGGGGACACCAGCTGTTTTCCACTATTTCTCACACACACTCAGAAAAGCATGTTGTAATGTAAGTGCGTGAGTATAGCATTAAAGAGTTAATCTTGGATCTAGCCTAATTCATAAAGAACATTTTATAACTTATTCAACCATCATCAGTGACAAATGACTGGGGAGGCAGCGTGGGGCTCAGGGCCACATACCAGAGAGCCTGGCCGGAGCTCGTTAGCTTAACTGATAAGGCTCCTAGTGATCTAGCCCCTGCCTGCCTGTCTACACTCATCTTTCATGCTCCCCTGTTTTCACTGTGGCTTTTGCTTTTTGCCTCTGGTGATTATCTGCTCTTCCTGGAGACTCTGCCTTATTCACTGATATCTGCTTAAGTATCCCTCCTCCAGAGAGCCATTCCTAACCGCTTCCCTGCTGTTTCCACCCTGGGTCAAGAGCCTACGGTGTTCGGTGTTCTCGTTATCTCTCTTTTGTGTATCTATCTGAACCACTAGAACATGAGCATCTTAGGGACAGCTTCTTTATCTATGTGACATAAACTGTACTGAGCAAATGTTCGTGATTGAATAAGTACCTTGATTAACCAGAAACAGATATTCAGAGCAGACACTACTACTCCAGTTACTCAAGTATTAAGGAAACAAGAAATTGTCTTTTATTGGCTAAGTTATGTCCTTCCCCCCTCCCCAGTTCCATATGTTGAAGCCCTAAACCCAGTACCTCAAAACGTGACTGTGTTTAGAGATAGGGGCCTACTTTAAAGAGGGGATTAAGTTAAAGATAGGTCATTAGGGTGTGTCCTGATCCAGTATGAGTGGTGTCCTTATAAAAAGAGGAAATTTGGACACACAGAGATACCAGGAGTGTGCTCGTACAGGATATGAAGCCATAGCTAGAAGGCCTCCACATGCAAGTCAAGAGGAGAGGGGAGAAACCAAACCCGCTGACACCTGGGATCTTGGACTTGCAGCCTCCAAAACTATGAGCAAATAAATGTCTGTTGTTTAAGCCACTCAGTCTGTGGTACTTTGTTATGGACAGTGGCATGTGAAATAACTTCTGAAAGCCACATGATAGCTGGAGGGCTGTGTGTATACATGCATGTGTGTGCATAATGTACACATGTGAAGGAAAGAGTTGCAGTCCTTAAAGTAATTTATATTCTATGTGGTATACTTGTTAATATGAGAAACTCTAGTGCATGTTTGGCAAGAATTGAAGTTCTTATCCTTAGTTAACTATAAAATTAATTGGAGTTTTTCATTCTCTAAACTATAAAATTAATTGGAGTTTTTCATTCTCTAAACATTCTTGTTGATATTATACCTGCTGTTTTGTATCATGAAATATTCAGAAATAATTTATGTAACTCAACCACTGTCTGTAGTGATTTAGTGATTCTGTGCATTTCCATTTGATATTTGATTTCTGTTCGATATTATATTTGTAGATATATGAGTATTTCTGAAATATGCATGTGTTTTTGTTCAATTGCTATTCACACTATTTTATATGATAAACTATGTGTTTAGTGTCATATGGTTATGTACTATTTTAGGCATAATCAGCCAGTTGCCCTGACCCCAGCACACATCAAAGTATGTTTGCCATGGTCACTATGATTTTTTTGAAAAAGGGAAGGGGGGAAGGAAGAAAGACAGGTAAGCACTGGGGAAAGGGAAGAATGGGCAGACAAACTGGACCTTTCTGACGATTGACCATGACATGTAGGAAAGAACAGACCTTGGTCTGATTCCCAACTCTACCATTTACTGGCTCTGTGGCCTTCAGAAAATGATGGAATCCTCCTTGAACCTCATTTTCCTTATCTGTGAAGCACCTTCTCAGTTTGCAGGTTCTCTTGTGGCCTGAGATCATGTACATAAAGCATCTGGGCTAGTTTCTGGTGCATAAATGCAAAAAGCATTTCTCCAATCTTGAATTATTAGATAGTCATTTAAGGCAAGCATTTTTGTTTTCTTTTTGCCTATTTAATGAGGGATGCAGTGAAGGTGACAGTTAGGTGTGGTCATGTGATAGGAGTACAAACACAGCAGTCATTGCTACAAGCCATACTTGGAGAAGGCTTCAGGGAAGGGTCATTTGAATGGGTGCTGGGTACCATGCTGAGCAAGACCATCATGGCCTCTTTGCCCACGGAGCTTATAGTGGAGTTGGAGAAACAGATCAAGAGGAAAAAAGTAAACATATTAATTATAAAATGTAATAAGTATTGTGAAACAAACAAATAAGTTCTATGAGAGACAAAAATAATGGGGCTCACCATTCAGTGGAGAAGTCCAGGCAGGCTTCTCTGAAGAGGTGAGAGTGGATGAGTTACATTTTGTCAGAAAACCAAGAGGAAAAGAGAGCATTGGGGCAGGTGCAGAAGCAAGAAAGACTATGGTGTGTTCGGTGATGCCCGAGAGCTGTGCCTTGTCTGATAGAAAGTGGCTGGGGAGGTGACTCTGGATCGTCCTGGGAATGATCTTTAATTTTTAAAGTGCAGTTATTTAAATATGTAAGGCATGAGTCTGACCACTGTATGGGGCCTAGTTTTATTTATACAAAGCTTTACCATTTATTGTTTTACATTTACATCATCGACTAGGGGATCCAGCTCTTGATTAGATTACAGGACACCATTTGTTCACATCTATTGGCATCAAATTACTAACAAACAAAAGCTTTTTCTTTGTAAATATCTCTTTAGGTCTCCAGATCATGAAAATTGAATAAAAATATAAATGAAATGTATAAAATGTCACACATACAGAATTTGTTTATTGCTTAAGGTTGTTACTTTGTGTTTAATACAATTCTTTCCATTGAAACTATATTCATTTGATGCCAGTTTTTATGATGATAATGATAAGGAATATCAGCAAAGTCTGGAATTTGGGAATTCACCAGGGCAGGCTGGAATTTTGGGATTGACAACGCTTTGTAAAACAGTAGCACTCAGAAGAGTTGTTTAGAAGTGCCAAAACTTGGAGCCAAGCCAGGGCTTGGCTAATTTGAGTTCTGTTTTTTTAGTTTTTTTATTTGTAAATAAATTGAGTTTCGGAAACACCTTCACACATTGAAAACAATTTTGTATTTGTTGATTGTTTTCTTCCTTGAGTAGAGTATCATAGCACTTTTTCTTTTTGTTATTTGTTACTGTGGCAGTGTTTCATATTTTTAACTGAAGACAGTTGGCTTTCCAAAAATACTGGAAACAAATTCATGATGTAATCATCCTCACCCATATCCAAAATTGTGGTAGATCTCCATTTTTGCTATGTTATTTATAGTAATTTTTTTATGTGTTAGGACTGGTAAGTCTCCTAAGTAGATCCTTGAGAGGTGGTATAGACTTCTTCATATAGTTATTTTGAGTCATATAGTTATTTTGCTTTCATTTTTCTTAAGCCTTGCTGTTAAATTTTTTAAACATATTAGTTTGGGTTTTTTCCATATTAAATTTATTTTTTCTTAATTGACACATAATCGTATACATTTATAGGGTACATTGCAGTATTTAGGTACATGTGTACAATGTGCAATGATCAAATCAGGACAATTAGCATATCTATCACCTCAGACTTTCGTCATTTCATTGTATTGGGAACATCCAAAATCCTTTCTACTAACTATTTGAAATTATGCAATCCTTGTTGTTAACTGTGGTCTTCCTGCAGTGCTACAGAACACTGGAACTTATTCTTCCTATCC
Source organism: Galeopterus variegatus (assembly GCF_000696425.1). Lineage (NCBI taxonomy): Eukaryota > Metazoa > Chordata > Mammalia > Dermoptera > Cynocephalidae > Galeopterus > Galeopterus variegatus. The sequence goes on along the minus strand of NW_007726450.1, from coordinate 470,280 downwards.
AGCTGCAGTTGTGTATCCACTGGCCTGTGCTTGACTCTGGATTAACACTAGACAATAAGGCATCCTTTGTTTATACTAGTTTTGGGATGCTTTTATTTGCCTTTTATCACGCACACAAGAAAAAGCATAAAGTTATCTATGAGAGTAGAAATTTATGATTTGTTTCTACCTGTTTTCCACAGGGGTTTTTTTGTGTTATAGTATGAAGTTTTTTCTTTTACTGTTATTTCCCAAATCCCAAAGTAGTGTGTGTATGTGTATGTATGTATTTACACACAAAATTATATGGAAACATTGCTTTCAGATAATTGTGGGGTTTTTTCCATTTCCTCTTCCTTCTGAGATATTCTTGTTAATCCTGAAAACAAGTGGGAATAAGTTTCACCAAAATGCATTAAAAAGGATCATTAATACATAACCTAAAAACATTTGGGTTGTTTTTTGAACATGAAGAATTTTGAATTCCCTGAAAATAAAGTTACAATTTTTGTAGTTTTTATGTAGACTTAGCAATTGTGTCACTCATAATTCTTAATTATATTAATACATATTTTATATGACATAATATCTGCTCTCTTACCATCTACAGCCTCTGCAGAGAGCATAACACATATCACCAAAGTAATAAAAGTATAAGCTCTAGAGTGAGAGGCAAAGCTGAAACAAGCCATTTTTACATATAACTTAAGTTTAGGTTCTGTGTAGTAGATTGATCCCTTACTTAACCTTTAATAAAGTTGGATTCAAAGGTATTTATATAAAAATTTTTTTAAAAGTTAATTTTGTTTCATACTTCCATATGAGCAGAAGTCTAGTAATGTATCACAATAACATTTAAACTTCAGTATTAGTCCTGTTGGGTGAAAAATCGCCATGCTTTTTTAGCAACTGTTTTTGAGGTTAGGCATTAAAAAGGTAAGTTTTTGCTGTTTGAGGTTATTAAGATGATTATTGTTAGGTTTATGTGATCATGTTCAGACTGATTAAATCAGTCTGTATTTGTTTGACCTTTATCTCCTGTGAAGTTATCTAAGAAGTCATTTTCTATTTTTACATGTTTTGGAAATTAAACTTGATAATCCCTAGTACCTTCCAGACTCCCTTAAAGTGTTCTTTATATGTACGTGCATCTAGATTGTGATCAGACTCCTTCTCTAAGTAATGTTATAGTATATTTGTACACGTGGTTATAAATCAAAGGTCAAAGTACAGTTGTACATGTTTGGTGAAAAGGCAGGAGTCTTGGTTTGCTTGTCATATCTGACCAGTGTCTTCATTTGGTGGGAGGTGGCAGGAGGTAGGGGTCAAAGGGACATATCCCATTGCTTCCCATGCCCCACCCTTGACTTCCCTAAGAAAACAGCATTTTAAAACTATCAGAAACATATGAGACATCTCAGAGGTGTGTATAATCAGCCATGTACATTGTAAAATGTGAGTCATAGCCGTTTTACTCATAGTATAGAAGTTTCCATTTTTAAAAATAAAGATAGATTAAAATATACCACCCCAGCATTCAAGAGCTCCCACGAAACATTGTAGTCCTGCTACACTCTGTTCAGCATCCACCCTGGCCCAGGACCCCACCTCGCCTATCCTGCTCCTGAAGGCTTCTCTCTGATGTCCTATCTAGATTCGAACCAGTTCTGCCTTTTCCTCTAATCAAAATTTTCCAAAGGTAGTTTCAATTCCCATTATCTGTGTGGTGATTTTCCTAAGCATTTCTGACCAGATGAAATTTCATTCTTTTAAAAATGATTTGTTCAACGTATAATTACATGAGATTTCCTTCTTTTTAAAAACTATATAAGTAAATTATCAGATTAAAGAAAAACATCCCTTTACTTTGTTTTGATTCTTGAATAGGGAAGTGCCTGTGTATACTAATGCAGCCTGTTAAAAATATTCACTCTGTTCTATTAATGAAAGTGTATCATACGACCCAAAGTGATCTGAAGATTTAATGCAATCTCTGTCAAAATCCCAACAACATTTTTAAAGAAGTAGAAAAACCTATTCTAAAATCCATATGGAATCTCAATGGACCCCAAATAGTCAAAGCAATCTTAAAAAAAAAAAAAAACTAAAGTTGGAGGACTCACACTTCCTGCTTTCAGAACTTGCTACAAAGTTACAGTAATCAAAACAATGTGGTATTGGCATAAAGGCAGACATATAGAATAATGGAATAGAATAGAGATCCCAGGAATAAACCTTCTCATATATGGTCAAATGATTTTTGACGAGACTGCCAAAATCATTCAATGGAGAAAAGATAGTCTTTTCAACAAATGATGCTGGGAAAGCGGACATCCATATGCAAAAGAATGAAATTGGACCCATACCTAACAACATATACAAAAGATTAACTCAAAATGGATCAAAGACTTAAAGATAAGACCTACCTCTATAGAAGAAAGCATAGAGCAAAAGCTTTATGGCATTGGATTAGGTGATGATTTCTTGGATATGACACCAAAGGCACAGGCAACAAAGCACAAAAAAGATAAATTGTACTTCCTGAAAATTAAAAAACATTGTGCTTCAAAAGACAGTATCAACAAAGTGAAAAGGAAACCCACAGAGTGGGAGAAAATATTCATAAATCATATGCCTGATAAGGAATTAATATTCAGAATATGTGGGGAACTCATAAAACTCAACAACAACAACAAAAGAAAACACACAACCCAAATGAAAAGTGGACAAAGGGCTTGAATAAACAGTTCTCCAAAGAAGACATACAAATGACCAAAGAAGATATACAAATGACACACGAAAAGTTGTTCATCACTAATCATTAGGAAAATACAAATTGAAACTGCAGTAAGATGCCACCTCACTCGTTAGGATAGCGACTACCACAAACACAGAAAAGAACATGTGTGGGCAAGGATGTTAAGTTGGAACCTTTGTGCACTATTAATGGGAATGTAAAATGGTACAGCTGCCATGGAAAATAGTGCGGTGGTTCCTCAAAAAATTAAAAAATTACCACATGATGTAGCAATTCTACTTCTGGGAATATACCAAAAGAATTGACAACAGAATTTCAAAGAAATATTTGTAAATCCAAATTTACAAATGTGGAAGCAACCCAGGTATATATCAGCAAATGAATGGATAAGAAAAATGTGGTATATCCATATAATGGAATATTATTCAGCCATAAAAAAGTTAAAAGGAAGGAAATTCTGATACGTGATACAACATGGATGAACCTCGAGGATATGATGCTATATGAAATAAACCAATAAAAAAAAATACTGTATGATTCCACATATGTGAGGTACGTAGAGTAGTCAATATCATAAGACAGACAGTAGAATCGTGGTTGCCAGGGGTTGGAGGAAGGGAGAAATGGGAAGGAAGTTACTGTTTAATGGGTATGGAGTTTTATTTTTATGAGATGAAAGGAGTTATGGAGATGATTGATGGTGATTGTTGTGCAACGTTATGAATGTATTTAATACTACTGAATTGTATCCTTAAATATGGTTAAGATGGTAAATTTTATATTATGTGTATTTTAATGTGATAAAAAAATTAGAAAAAAAACTAACCAGTGAAAGCAATGGATTTCTTTTTATTAGAAATAATCAAGTAGAATAAAAGTAGAAACTAAGTAAAAATGGAAAAAGAAAGTGTGTCAGCCCATTTGCATTACCTTACGATGATATTTAATTTAAAAAGAAAATTCCTGGAGACAACAAGGCTGTCCACCTAAAGATAATGGTTCTGATGATAGAGTTCTGGGCCCTGTGAGCGGAGAGGAGAGGTGGATTCTCGTGTATACCACATGATTATTCCAAAAATATCTCCATACTTTTTTACAGTTGGGATAAAATGTGTCTTATACTGGAAAGACCACAGACTTCGAAAGAGCTAGATAAATTGGCCTTTGATCCCAGCTCTGTCACCTACTACTTATGACACCTTGAATATGCGTATTGACTGCCACCTCCTCCCCCCACCTGTTAGTGTTTCTTTCTTTCTTAAATGAGATTATGATAATACCTTCCATGCAAGGTTGTTGTGAATCCTTGGAATAACGTATGCAAAGTTCCTGAAGTAACACCTGTTACATAGTATCATACTGGACAAATCATAGCTATTATTTAATATTTGATAGATAATATGATGGAGGTGATGATATGATAAGCATACACTGGTTTGTGGGGTTTTTCGACATCCTTAACAAAACATGTAATAATATCTAAAAATTCAGATTCTTTTTCAGTACTCTAAATATATTTAATGTCATTTTTTTCTTTGTTGTTTAAAATTTAAAAGTTTTAATTACCTTTTTTTTTTTTTTTTTAACTGTTAATAAAGAACGGTGAATTTCCCAAATGTGATCTCTGGACCAGAAACAGTATCATCCCCTAAGAACTTGTTAGAAATGCAGATTCATAGGCCTCACCCAAGACCTGTGAAATTGAAAACTCTGGTGGGTTTAGCAAGCCCTCGAGAAAATTCTGATGCACACTCAAGTTTGAGAACCCCTGCTTTAGTAAATCTGGGAAACAGAATGGATAGCATTCATGATCCTACCACCCCAAAATAACTACTGTTAAAATTCTGAGTGTATTTCCTTCTAGTCTTTTCTCTATTCATATGCACATACTTATATATGTATTTCTTCTAGTCTTTCTCCTACACATGTATATGCTTATGCTTTTTATAAAACATATTACTATCATACCATGTGAGTTTCATAGTCTCCTTTTTGACCTTCAATATTATGTCATGACCCCATGTCATTAAATTTTACTTGAAAACATTTTTAATCTTATGGCTACATATTGTACCATCCTATGAGTGTCTCCTAATTTATTAACCAACCCCTTAGACATTTGAGTTGTTTCCAGTCGCTCAGGAAGAACATAAGCAACACTGAATGGGAAATTTATATTCATAAATCATTGTGAATATCTATGATTATTTCCTCAGCATAAATTTACTACGAGGGTGGAATTACTAGGTCAAACAATATGAACATTTTTATAGCTCTTAATATGTATTGCCAAATTGCCTTTCAGAAAAGAAGTTCCAATCTGGACTCTAACCAGCAATGTAGGGAAAGTGTCTATTCCTCGAATCCTGGCTGACCCTGGGAATTAAGAGTCCTTCTGGATTTGTGACAGTATGACAGGGATATTTATGACTTGCTAATGAGTGGGATATACAGCTCAGTCTTAATAACCTGAAGCTTTCTAGTCATTGTCTTGACCTATACTTGTGTATTTACATGCCTACAAGGTGGATACTATCTTGGATCTTCTCTCTTAACTATAGATGTTGAAGTTATTAATTTCTAAAGTTTACTCTTTCAATACTGCCTGCACTTCATGTGACACAGACTCTACAGGCTTTGTTGAAAGGGTGTTACAGCTCTTCCAAAGGTGTGCTATGGAATAAAAGTAACTGGGCACTATGAACAGGATGGTGAGCCCATGTACCTCAGACTTCAGGGATTAACTAAGGACAAGAGGGCCTTCTAGGGAGAGAAAAACAAAATCATTTGTCTGTAGTAGCTCAAATCAGTTAAGTCACACTATGGTTAATATTAAATCTTGCTAGTAGGGAAATTGTTGAAGGGGTCTGAGATGTTAAGTTGGAACCTTTGTGCACTGTTGGTGGGAATGTAAAATGGTACAGCTGCCATGGAAAATAGTGTGGTGGTTCCTCGAAAAATTAAAAAATAAAATGTTAAGGAAATGTTAAACTAGCTGAAAAGATGTTCATCATTAAGGTGGCAATCCTTTATAGGTTTAACTTAAACAGCTGTGGTGAAGAGTGGGTATTGATTCTGTAGATGTACTGATACTGAAATTTATTCTCTGAACATGTATTTGTTTTAGTCTACATTGCATTAATCAGTGACATCTCCCTGGGGACTCCAGGGTACCGAAGGCTCCCTCGGTGCTGACATTTCCAGCTTCCCAGGAGGTTGGAAGGGTGTCCTCAACTCCACTGCCATGAGCTGGGGAACTTTAAAAATGTAAAAACCTTGGGGTGGTGGGCAAGGTAAAATCACCCAGTGGATGCAGCAAGCTGCTGCTGTTTAGAAATCTTTTAGTCCTTGGGCCGGCCCGTGGCTCACTCGGGAGAGTGCGGTGCTGATAACACCAAGGCCCTGGGTTCAGATCCCATATAGGGATGGCCGGTTAGCTCACTGGCTGAGCGTGGTGCTGACAACACCAAGTCAAGGGTTCAGATCCCCTTACTGGTCATCTTTTAAAAAAAAAGAAAGAAAGAAATCTTTTAGTCCTCTAGGAAATGAAATCAGTGTTCCTAAATTTTATCCCAACCCTATTTTTGATCATACTTTGAGAGTCTTATAAACAAGGCCCTTTTCTCAGAAAAGTGCCACTATGCAAATTTTGTATTCAATTTCAGGAGGTTGTGAATTCCTTGAGGAAACTTCTGTTTTAGTGAAATTGTCTTCAGATAAACATTTTCTCTGCCTTGCAGGTTTCACTTATATTAATAATGAAAATAATATTTCATATTTTCATAGTGCTTTCCAATTTATAGACCATTTTGTGTACAATTTTTGGCCTCTATCCACAACCCCATCTATCGGTACTATTATCTTCACTTGGCAGACAAGGAAACTGAAGCTCAAACTGAGGGAATTTGCCCAAAGTCTCTCAATCACAAAGTCAATGAATGCTGCTTGGGTCTGGAGCCAGGTCCACTGGACTTTGTCTGTACATCCTAACATTACTTGAACAATAAAAGGGATCTAGCAAGCAAAAACAAGATTGCCTCCCACATTTAGAAGAATGATTTGGAAGTTCTAAACGAATGCTGGGATTAAAACATGAATTATTTATTGAGCAGCCATATCAATTTGCAAGATAAAGCAGCTGTGGTGGTGTGTGTTGGGGATGCTTACTGCTCTGTTGCTGGTTAATCATATTTACAAGTGACTGAGAGCTCCTTCTATACCAGCTTACCCTGGACCATGGATATCAAATGGCCAAGGAGAGCATCAGAAACTATGTAAAATGCTGTTTTTCTTCATTGGTGAAAGGACTTTTGGACCTATTCATACTGGCACACACATAAATCAGATGCTACTTCTGCTGGAGCCATTTGGCAGGATGTTTTTTTGTTTTTCTGTTTTTGGGGGTTTTTTGGTTTGTTTTAAATTTTTTTTTTTAGTTAAATTGCATTCTTCACCTGACTAGATCAGAAGAGTAACAGTTTTAGTATGTACCATAAAACAGCAATGCATTGCATGTATTCAATGAACAAAACACCTATATTTAAAATATGTTGCCGGAAAGGCTAAGCAGACAGTTGCCAGAATGACAGTGTGACCTTGCATTCCCCACAGAATAAATTTGAGCGCTGTCATGAAACATCCTTGCTTACTTTGAGTGCTTTCATGATGCACAGAAAGAGAAGCAACTTCAGGCCTAGATTCTCCATCATTTAGGACCTTATAGAGGTCATGTACAATGCAGACAGGAGAGATAGCGCCAGTAGCGTGGTGTTCACTGCAATGGGATGGTTCTTATTTATCTTTTAAATAAGATAAACTCCTTTGTACCAGTTAGTGTGCACTATGGATTTCAAATTTGTTTTTGACAGTTCCTTTCAATGTACTTTAATCTTTTCTGATTATACAAACAATCCATACTTGTAACAACAAATAATTCTTAAAAGAGAAAATTAACATTTTACCCTTTGTCCCAGTGGTTCAAATGCCTGCCCCACCTTAATTTCCCCTCTTGTAGGAAACCAACATTAACAACTCAATATATATCCTTTTCTTCTTTTTCTTTTTCGCATAAACAATTATTCATACACATATATGGCATTTCTTCTGTATTTTTTTCCAAAATTAGATCATAGCAAACTTAGTATACACTTAATCTTTTGTAAATTACAGTGCAGACCTCTTTCCAGGTCAGTACATACAAACAACTCTATTTTAATAAATGAGTAGCATTTCATAGTATGGCTGAAAGATACATTCTGCTTGATCACCTGTTAATAAGCATTCTGGTCGTTTCCAGTGTTTAATTAGTACAAACATTTACTATTGCAATATAAGCACCATTTTATAGGCCTAAGATCATTTCCACTCAGTAAAGTGTTACTAAAGAAGTGAAAAAGCAGGAACTTTCCATATCCACCATTATCTATAGTCATGCACTTCTATAATTAGTAACCTAGTACATAGTAATAAGGATTATAGACTATCTTTATATCTGGAGCAGCCCTAAACGTAGCTTTTATTTTATGTTGTAGTAATTTGTGGTTAGCTTCCATGAAGGGATTTGCTGCAGAGCAGAGGTGATCTTTCAGCTGTCATAATGTTCCATCTAGGGCCCTTCAGGAGCAAATCAATTACCTGGGTTTGGGCAAAGCTAGTATACTAATGACAGAATATCCAATCAGCCATGGTTTTCTAGCTTTACCTTGTTAGACTATGGTCTTAGATTTTTACGAGTGAGTGAGAGAGCCTGGCTTTTAGAGTGCATTAATTTAAAAAGCTCTCTGTGGTGTTAATTTTGAAATTAGGAAGGGAGGTAATGCTGTTTTGATAACGTGAAAAATTTGCCCAATCCCCTCTATTGCTTACTATGTGATAAATGATTCTCCTGGCCACATGTTTCAGGATTTTGAGTACTGGGGAAGAATTCTTACAGTGAAATTATGGAAACAACCAATTTCCATAAGTGAAAATGAGCGTGCTTATTAATGGGGCCTCCTGCATTCAATCACATTTATAACCAGCAAGGAGAATGATTGTTTTGCATGATTTAGTGTTTACACAATTACAGTTGCACAGCAAAGCTTGCCATACTAGAGGCTTTGGGAAGAAGCATATGTGGGCCTTTTGCAGGTAATAAAATAGAAAATCCAATTTGCAATTGCAGAATAAGCCTCTGAGTGATATATGATCTTGATAGCAGCATTGGTCAGAGGGTCACCGCTAATCACAGTGCTGCCTGGCTTCCCCAGTGGCCTGCGCCTTCCAACTGAGGAGTGAGCAATGTGAATCTTGTCTGGGAGCCAGCCAGCGTGTCTGTAGATGCACCACTTTCGAGCTTATTAGATCCTCTTTGTCACAGTGCTTAATCCTGCTGCCTGATCCTTGTTAGAACACCACCAGAGTGCCGCTCAGCCTTCTAACAAAGGGGCTGGGTGAGGGCTTCTAACTGGACGCACTGAAGCGTGCTGCATTAGGGCGATTGACAAGGAGGGTGAGATGCTTCCTGAATGTTATTTCTTAAAAGGGAACCTACATCCAACAGCTGACAGACGAGCTTTGCTGAGGCAAGGGTAACTTGTTGCTAGGCCAATAGGAGACGGGTGTCATCTTTGCACACAGTGTAATGCCCAGCTTTACTCTAATCATATTAACCCTCTTCTGAAATGGCTGTACTCTTGCCTGGTGCAGAGTGAGGCAAGAGGACCCAGAGACAAATAATTTGCTGGGAGGATTACAGCTCTCCAGAAACAGGTATTGTGTTATCCACCAGCAACATTAAGTTGAAAAACAAAATAAAGGCATCCTGTTACGCCAAGCCCCAGCGATAACTCCAAAGAGGCGTTGCCAAGTTTGGCTCCTGTGGTTTCCATCTCAGTCATCTGTAGTCGTTTCCTCCTTTGAGGTTCGCCACGGACATTAAACATCATTTGCATGGTTCTTTGTTAAAAAGAAAAAACAGCATCAAACAGGAAGCTGTTGTTTTCTTTTGTTTGTGTTTTTCCTAGTGAACCTGAATCATTCTTTCCTATCAGGACCCCCAGTTCATGTAGCTCTATGAGGCGCCTGTGAATTGGACTCGGTAACATTGTTTGATACTAACATAAATAAATGAGGGTGGGGGAGAGTCACCCAGGCTCCCCCATTCCCCAGCTGTAATGTGCAGATGGGTTCCAAGTGATGTAAATGAAGATGCTCATGAATAGCCTGTGGTCCTTTCTGTTTACCCTGTCTTCGAGACATCAGTGTAAGACTCCTTTTCCCCGAAGGGAGTGTGTCTAGCTCACCGAATCCAGCATCTCCTATGTGCTCCAGTTAGCAGATGTCATTAGCAATCCCCAACGCCTCTTGTGTCTCTACTGACAGCACCTAAATAGAGACATTGCTTGGGCTTGACAGATCTCCAGAGGGTTAGAGGCTTCAGACAGAAGGGCCCAAAGAACATGGCTGACTTTTTTTGGCATTATTCCCCTAGGTCTGTCTTCCATGTGTGGCAGTCAGGGAGCATAGAACTTTGGTATGTTATTTTCAGAGGATTACCACTGCAGAGACTGCAAGCTTAGTAGGAAGCTGTTTGTAAGTTAACAAGAGACTGTGTACTTTCCAAAGTGGGTTTGTAGGTTATTGGTAGCAAAATGCAGGCTCTTCTTTACCACAGAAATATGCACCTGCACCTTAAGTTCAAGGACGGTCCATTAAAAGCTGTTTTGCTCATAAGATACCTGTACTTTTGGATTATTGGGACTGTGTAAGTCATCCCTGGGCACATTTGGAATAACTGAGGCTTATCTGTTAGATTCTTACCAGACCCTTCCCCTGTCCCACACTGCTCTAACACTGACCCAGGTCTCTAAAATACAGTGTGGTGAGAAACGTTCTGTAGTCCAAATGTAGCTAGTATTTCTGAGATCCTCATCTGAACCAGATGGTAAGAGGAAAGCAAACCAATTGAGTTAATTCATGGCAACGTGTGAATGATAGAATGTACTAGATGTTTGTTCAACAGAATAGAATTCTGCCCATTAGAAATTTAGACTATATTTCTTGGCAGGATAACCAATTTGGGGAAACCAGGAGGAAAGATGCATGTATTTAGGGCAGAATAGCTACTAACAGGGAGATCCCCTTAGCTTAGGAATTAGTTCACTTCCTAATTCTATGAATCTGCAGTTTATACTTTTCATGGCATCTCATCCACTTTGTAATACATACATTTTTCAAAAGGTCTCAGTTATTTTTTTTCATAGTTGATTACGTGCTGATGTCAGTGGGCAGGGCTTAGGGGCAAGAAAATGACAATATGGAAGCACAGGCTATTTCTTAGATGAATGTTTTGAGAGGTTTATTCACCTCCAGCACCTCTATCTCCAGTTTATTAGTGAATTACTGCAGCACGGTTACTGTTGCTTGGTACGTGGCCCCTTCCCTCAGTGGCCATGCCACTGGGTGGGCAACATATATTTGTGCATGTCAAATATGACACATCAGAAATGCAAACTTGTTTTTCAATGGATGATGTCGTTCCAGAAATTTATACTATATTCGTTTTTTAGGAAAAGAGGAAAATTGAAGAAAAGTAAGTAATGAGGGAATGATATGGAAGAGAGGACACAGAATATATCAAACTAGATCCTAAGACATAATGATTATAGAGAAATGTAAAGAGGAGGTCAGTTTCATTCTTGGGAAGCTAAAAACCCCCTCCCCAAGTAAAAGTAAAACCAGAAAGAATCAATGACAGCCGCCTAGCCAACAAGGTGAAACTCGGGTAAGATATTCAGTTAAGCAGAATATGTGCAACCCTTGGGTTTTCATTTGCCCTAGGAAGCTTTCTAGAGAAGGTTTAGAAAAACAAGCTCATTATTTTCCCATGTAACTTAATATCTGACTAATGATTTTAACCATTAAGATAAGGAAATTGACAGTATTGATAATGTTGGAGAGAAATGTATCTGCTTTTCTTTCTACTCATCACCAACAAATTCTTAGTAACTTCAGAAATATGATGAATTACTTTCTTAATATTTAGTATTATCTAGTTTCATTAAAAACATTTTGTGAAATCTTCTTTTTCTTTTCTTTCTCCATTTTTCTGAATAGTTACAAGTCCACATAACAAAAAGAGGAAAGATTCAAAGGATCTATTCTTTTGTTTTAAGAAATACTACACATCATCTTCCTGGTAAAAATGTTCATTTATCCTTTCATTTCTGAAGCTCAGGTCAGCTAGGAAGTGATTTGCTTCATGGTAAATGCATCCGAAATATGTTTTCATTATGCTGAGTTATGTTATGAAAAAATTGGTGGTAGAGCCTTAGAACAGGACAAACACGTTACTTTGTATCTTGGAAAGAATAATTGCTGGGTGTCTGTGTTCATCCAGTGTTGGGCAGTGGACCAAAAGTCTGAAATGGACTTCCTCAGTAGGACTTTCAGGGAAAGTCCTGCAATGAGTCTGCTGCCAAGAGAAGCCACATATATCTCTGCTGCTTGACTTCTCAGTGTCTGTCTCTGTCTTTCATAGGTGAGCACATTATAGGTAGTTCTTTCACACATTGCCATTCCTGTTTTTGAATATATTAATAAATAAAGTCACCTGATCATCAACAGATGATCTTCAGATGAGGTGATACTGGCTGGCTTTTTAGTGCTACTTTTGTTAAACACATCATTATTGACATGTAACCTGATAGCTTCACCAGACACTTGTAGAAAGAGTCATGAGATTGGAGTCAGGTTCAAATCCCTGTGCTGACATTTTCTGATCTTAGACATACTAGTTTCCCCAAGTTTCCATTTCTTCACCTACAAAATGATGGTAATATCTCACCTTAGGGACTGCTGGAGAATTAAATAAGGAAATGATTTTAAAAGGCAATTTGTAAACTGATTAGAGCTATACAAATGTTAGTCTCTAGTATTACCATGTTAATGAGATTCATTTAGTGCTGATTCTGAGATGTGCTCATGCTACTTGAGTAATGCAGTAATAATTTTACTTGGGTAATATTCTTGTCCTTTTTGGGCCGGTGCCATGGCTCACTCGGGAGAGTGAGGTGCTGATAGTGCCGAGGCCGTGGGTTTGGATCCTATATAGGGATGGCCAGTACGCTCACTGGTTGAGCATGGTACGGATGACACCGAGCCAAGGGTTGCGATCCCCTTACTGGTCCAAAAAAAAAATATATATGTATATGTATATATCTTGTCCTTTTTCATTAATATTCTACTTTGATGGAAAAATGGTTGTTTGTCAGATTGGGCTCAGATCAGATAGGACAAGGAGTGATGTTCATTGACATTTTCAAGATAGAATTTTAGGGGGTTTCAATATTATCACTTCTCTCAATCTTTGAACGAGTCATTTTAGTCTCAATAGCAAATACCTAGAAAAATAAGGCATATGCTACGTTGGCAAGAATTCCTTTTAGGTTCGCTTCCTTCCTTCCTTCTTCTCTCCACTTCCTCTCCATCCTGTCTTCCTTCCTTTGTTCTTAATTTCTTGGGTAAGGGTGCTGTCACCAACATGGCTTGTGTACCAGTGATGACTTGAGGTAAGAATTTTTTTTTTTTTTTAAATCAAATGACCCAAAAGGTACTTAACATTGTGCTGTGGTTACTAAGCAGGACTTATTAGTCCTGATCTGTGTTGGATGAAATGACCTCCAGCTTTTCTTTCCTCCTTCATATTTTCAGGAAACTTGGATTTAACTGGTCAGAAGCAGGTATTCAAAGCAGAGAACAATCCCTGGGTTACCCCAATTGCTGACCAGTTCCAACTTGGAGTGTCCCATGTTTTTGAATATATCCGCTCGGAGACATACAAGTAGTAAGTAGACTGTGATTTTCTAAAATAGTAGACTGTGATTTTATAATATTTACAGTTATACCATTTTAAAAACGTATCATGTGACATGTCCTATTAGTAGCAGTTTACACAAAGCATTTTAAAATTTTTTATTAAAAACCATCTGTGGTAATTGTCTCTATTATTTGTAGATTATTTTTAATTGATATTTTCAACAGAATTTGTACCAATTTTTGCTTAGAGAATTTTTAAGGTATTCAATTAGTTAAATATTCATGACACTAAGGAAATTCGTTAGACACATTGAGATCAGAACATATTTTTTCCTTCTGCGAATGCAAAGAATTACAAATGTTATGAACAAAATTGTTAAGCAGTTTATCTATAAAATCAGTGGAGAATAAGAGGAAAGCATTATTCTTTTCTTTAGAAGCTTTTACTCTAATGAGATGATAATCTGTCTAAGAGAAGAAGAAAAGGCAGGAAAAAAAGAGAAAGAATCAGTTCGCTTAAAGTCATAGCATCAAAATACCTCAGGTCCTCACTTCAGGTTAAGGACTGTGGGAAACCCTCCCTAAAACCCAGCTCTTCTCACCTCTTTCTTCCTCACTGTTTCAGAGTTGGAAGGAATTCTATCACTCCCCACCTGCTTTTATTGATGTTAAATATTCTGTCATTATTTTCCCAGCCCCCCACCCCCCAAAACAAACTCATTTATTGCAGTGCTTAACTGACCCCTAATGCTGAAATCTCCTGTAGTTTTAAGCATCTACCAAAAAGACTTGAAAAAATTTATAGATTTAATCTGTTTTTGCATCTGGCACCAACTTTTGAGAATTAAAATCCCAACTATTTCAAGAGCTAGGAGATCAATTAAAGGTCACATTCAGTTAAGAGTCTCTCTCCCTCTTTTGCTTTTTTGTATCAGAAAATGCCCCACACTCAACACAGCCCTCACTGAATCTGTGCTGGGAAAATGGGTCAGGATCCTGTGACAGAACAGAGTGTCTGTGAGTGGCCAGCCGTGGTTCTGTAGCCCTCCCACCTGAGAGCCAGGCTCCCGGTCAGACATTTAGGGCTTGCTGTTGTCATTTTTCCATCTGACAGAATCACAGAGAAGCTGAACTGAGAAGAACAATGGCATTCAAACTAAATATACTGAAATTGCTAAAATGATAGCACATCCTCATATGTAAAAGCAGCTTGAAGCATGGTTTGTATTGTTTTTAGACAGTATCACGATATTTACAATATGTCTTAAGACTTACCTTAAGAGTAAAATGAAATAAGTATAGGATGGATGTTATTGTTTCATGAGCCACATAGATATGTGCAATTATTGCAGGTTCAATAGTTTTTAAAAAAAAAAATACAAATATAGCTCAGTGTTGGAAATTAGTTTAGTTAATTATGAAAATGTGTGAAAGTATAATTACAGATTAGCAGATTATTGTTCATTTTGTTCTCTACAAATTGTTGATCATTGCTATCGTGACCTCTTTTAGATAGGGCTCTAATTTTTTGTTAGTAAACATGAAGCTATGTAGAGCTTGGTTTGTAGGATATCTTTTAAAAATAATTCTGTATATGATAGTATGTAGAAAAGTACACAAACGGGCTCCTATTAATCCAGAATTGTAGGAAACACTCTGTTTAAAATTCTGCTTAACAATTCTTTAATTTACCATAGATTAATTTATAATTTACGGAGGATTAGAATACATTACATATGAAAGTGCTTCTAATTTTAATTTCATTTTAAAAGATCAAATTGTGAGTTTTTGGATTTTATATTACCTCAGAGTCATGATTAGTCCATTAATCACCATTATACACTATTAAAACTATTTCTACTTATTTGAACATGGTTAGGATTCTGAATAAATGAGAGGTTTGTTGTTTTTATTAATTGATAATACATGGTAATACATTGAAAAGGAATACATGACACAACATTTTAATCAGTAACCTATTTGATGTATATATTCTTATCTCTATTATCAGCAACCTTTTTTTTAAGTGAAACATAATTGATTATACATATTTGTGGGGTACAGAATTGACTATCAGTATTTGTATACAATATGTGATGATCAAATTAGTATTGTTAGCATATTGATCACTACAAATCGTAATTGTTTTTTGGGGAGAAAATGGGTAATCAGCATCCTCTTTTTGAGGGTTGGTGTAATCTAAGCATTTTGCCTACTCCTTCTGTTTGATTTCCTCATGAAGCATTGTATTACCTTTTGTACAGTTACAGCAACATTAGAAATCTTAAATAAGCATAAGAAAGCATTTTCCCCTTTACAGGGGGACTGCCAGTACCCCATTTGCTGTTTTTAGAGGTGACTCATGAACCTCTGCTGGGAGAGCACACCTGTCCTGAGCTCCTCCAAGGCAGGGACATACTGCAAGTTCTCCGCTCCTCAGGAAAGAGAAGAAAGCTGACTACTTCCTGTATTTCAGCTTTTCTGTCCTTCATTCTCCCATCACTCCTTTATCAAATATACCAGCCAAAAACATGTTAGTTAAATAAGACTCTAACTTAAACCTTTAGTCTTTAAAAAAAACCTGTACAAAACTGCCACCATTGAGTTTCACCAGATTAATATACGCTGATGTTTAAAATTTAATGTTCTTCTATTAGTATATCTACCTAATTAGAGCCCAACCTAATTCTTTCATTGTTTTAAGCAGCCACTTCATAATTGGAGGATTTTTAGTATCCTTCCCACTCTCTGAAAAATATGTTATTATAGTTAACAGGTACTACTACTTTTTGTTAAGTTTTACATGTAGCAGCCTTCAAGGAGGACAAGGTATTCAGGACACTTGCATTTTTTTTAAAAAAGCAAATTTCTCATTCAGTGCCTTAGTTTTAGATCCTCTACTCTAAAGCCTGTAGTTCCTAATTGTTACTCCTTTGTCTCTTTATTTAAGCCACATACATTCTCTTCAACAATAAATCCTTATATGTTTATATATAAGTATGTATCTTTAAAGCCTAGTTTTGTTTTGGCACTTGAAATACCCGTGAACCTCCTTCCTTTTTTTACAACCAATTAATCCATACCTAAATGAAAACAGTAAAGAACTAAAGAACTTACCGGATTTTGTTTTATATTCATTCACATCTTTGGTTGACTTTGACGGTGACCTCCATGTTCGGAGCACATCCTTGAGGCCTTCTGAGTCTTGGGCAGCAATAGCAAAGATGAATGATCTGATTTACAGGCTCTAGTGGGTTCCAAGAGGAGACGTTTGAAACAAAACAGTGAAGTCAGTGTTTAGGAAGAATGAAAATACTTGGAAATGATTTAACTCGATGAAGAAATGAACTTGTTCAGTTAAGCAGGAGGAGGTGTGGCTGGTAGGATGCTGAGGTACAGTTCTTCAGAGATTCTTTTTTTTTCCTTTTTGTCTTTTTTTTACTGACCGGTAATGGGATCGCAACCCTTGGTGTCGTCGCGCCCGTACTGGGGACCGGCAACGGGATCGCAACCCTCGGTGTTGCATCCGCACCGCGCTCACTGGAACTGGTCTCCACATGGGATCCGAACCCTTGGCGGGAGCGCCACCGCACTCCCAAGCAGCACACTCTCCAGTGCGCCACTGGGCCGGCCCCAGAGATTCTTTTTTGGAGTACACTGTAGGCATTAATAATGTCCCCCTGGTAGTTTCCAAGGTAGAGATTGCTCTCTGTTTGTCTGTGGTACTTTCTGCAAGGGGAACATACCGGCTAGTGTCATTGCATCACCCATTATAAGTTATTCCCCCTGTTGAAGTAAAATAATTTGCTCGGGCGGGTTGTTGAGGATCACCTTTTTAAGTGCTTTAGCATTTTCAGACTGTTGTTGAGTTATACAGTCACCTTTTAACTCTTTATTTGATGGTGGTTGTCTCCTTGTTTGACCTCTTTTATTTCTTTCTGTGAAGCAGAATTACGATAGAATAGTCACTGCTTGTTAAGTTTCCAGAGGTAGATTTCTTTTTTTTCCCAGGAGGGGCGGTCAGGTTGAAGTCAGGACCCTTAACAAGATTGTTTGTGAAAGGGAGTAGTTCACGCTTTTCACATTTCCATCAAGGAAGGTGGATCACAACCGCGAGCCATTTGAAAAGCTGACAAGTTAACCCTTGTCAACAAGTTAACAAAAGAAGAGGTTTGACAAATGTTAGGCTGAAAATGTGTTGATTGAAGGAAGCATTTGGGAAACAGGCATCCTCATGAAGGCTACAATTGGCATAGCAGGGCAATCCCAAAGCCTCGTTTCCAGCATGGCATGACTCAAAAGATGCTTGCCTGTCATTCTTCCGGTGGTGTGGCTTTCTTTTCTCTCTAGGGAAAGGTGCCCCACTCACGTGTGTTTTTGTGTTAATGGAAACAGTTTCAAAAAGCAGTGCTTGGCGAATGGTGGGCAACAATGAGAAACATGTTGCAAATTTTTCTTTCGTAGAAATTTAGCAAAATAAATCACCCTGTTTGATTTGAAAGGATCTTTTATCTGTTGGTGATGGTTTCTCAAGTTGTTTTTAATTGTGGAATTAAAACTAAAGTAATGTGTTTTTGTTTTTCTTCTGCACTGTGTGCAGACCTATTACAGACATGAATGGGCTTTATTAAACAACTACTGTATCTTCTAATGGATACTGAGTTAGCGACCTAGATGTCCTTTAAATAACTAATGTCTCTGGTCTACCGTAAGGCTAGAGCATTTCAAACCTTATAGGTGAGCTCATTCATTTTAAAATATTCCTTTACAGAAGGAAATCATGTCTAACAAAACCTTTATAAACCTTATTTTCTGGTGAGGAATAAATGGAGGCACAAAACTAGCATATGGTTTTATAAATATCTTCATAAAGATGGAGGAGAGGGTTAAACTCCCAGGACCTTTGTAGCAGTTAGTGAATATTACATACTGAGAATGCAGAACTAGGCAGACTTACCTTTTTTCATTACTGTATCTGAAAATAGCTCAAATTAAGCAACAGAAAAACATTTTTTACAAACATTTCTGTATAGTAGACATGAAAATGAAGAACCATCTTTTTCCTAAAACTTTTGACATAAAGGTTATTTTTATAAGTTGACTATGTATTCTGTTCCTGGTAATGTACATTTCCTTTATGGATGCTATTTATGTATATTGTGGTTCTATTTTAAAATTAATAAATGTATTATCACATTTTCTTCATAATATAAAATGTGATTTAAATGTTTGACATCTTTGGACTTAGTTGCATGCAATCATGTTGCAAGTATCAAAGACAAAAGGGAAACCCATACAATACGGTTATATTTGGGACAGTGTTGTATCATGTGTCTTATTTCACATTCCCTTTAAATGGTCAAATTATATAGCATTCTTTTTCTCCAGAAAATAAGAATGTTATAAATGCAAGGAGTTGAAGAATGATCATTCCAATAAAAAGTATGTCAGGATGTAATATCAACTGTTGATCTTTAATTATTTGCTCAACTGTTTCTACATGGGGTTATAAGCTATTGACTGTCCTACTAAATTATTACCTTCCTTCTTAAGGTGACAAGAAGGATGCAGACTATTTGTGGAAGAGTACATAACAATTTTCTCTCTCTACCAAGTTTTTTGATAGATCACTAATAATGTATTTTGCATTTAAAAGGACTTTTTCTATTCTGCTTTTTAACTTGGTTAGCACTATTATTCATACATACATCATAGGTTATTATTCTTTTTCCTTTTTCTTTTTTGCACTTTCACAATTTATTTGATAAATGAACTTTCTGTGGGCCTTTGGAGCTGTCCTTTGATATAATTTTATAGCTCATGCAAAATGATTTTGTTTTTTAAAAAGAAAGTGCTTCCCATTTGACATTTCTAGTACACAAGATTTTGTGAGAGTTTCAGTGGGGAACCTCTACACCCTGTACCTGTGAAGGTCAAAGGTAAACCCTACTGGGGTTTAAAAACTAGCTTCAGGAGTCTAGCTGGTATTCTTGAAGGTATCTGGTAAACCCCATTTTAGATCTGTCCTATTCTGGAATGTTTTTCACTGTGACATGCAATAGATATCACATATCCACCTTCAATCCTTCACAGCCTCCTCTGGTCCTATAATGTGACCAGGCCTCCTGTGCAGTTTGCTTGCCTGAGATCTGTCCTGGGGACCTGATGGGATCAGGTTTGACCCATGAGAAGGAGCTCTGTACTTTACATGTTTTACTCAATGCAGTTTGCATTTTACTCAATGAAAAGTGCACCTTTCATTAAAGAATTTTGAATAACTATTAAAGGGGCAAAATGGAAAAAAAGAAAACCACAACTGCTACATCAAAGGGAGGAGAGGGATGTTTATTCTGAACTTTACACTACAAAAGGCTCTTTGCATAGGACTTTAAAGAGCAGAAGTTTCCCAATCCTCCTCTTCCTCCCCATACCCCCATTCGATTGTCCACTGTCAAGTTCATATTTAGCCTGTCTTGTACAGCCCTTAATGTGCAGCATGATACATTACAGAATCAATTTTAGGTACATAGGACATAGTTAATTTGTCCCACTTGACAGAAGGAAAATAAACACAGGCTAGACTCCATCTACACTCTAAAAAAGAAACGTGTCAGATTACGTCCTCTTTAAGAGGAGCTATTTCGAGTCCCATTTTTAGATGATATTCATTTGATTTAATCATATTGAACTATTGAATATTGACCTACTCAATGAAGTGAAATTGGTCGGCCCTCCATATTGATAACCTTTATTAACTCCCAGTAATCTTAAAGTTCAATGCTTGATGCCTTCTATTCAGCTAAGATGAATTATTGCCTGCATTTGCTGTTTTTATTTGAGAGATAAATTAAAAAGTGGCGCTTTTATAATCAAACAAAACTGTCTGTGATTTCTATTCTCTACACAGTAATATCTTGTTTTATTACATGCTGGCTTTTTATTGAGCTCTGGTCTCTTATTCTGATCGGGCATTGTTGGAGGTTTTTTATTTTTGGCAGTTAAGGGTTCTTCTGTGTTGTCAGGTATTTTGGATTAGAATGTATAATATTATGAAAGTATTTCAGTCAACTTTATCAGATAAAAAGCTTAAATGTGACTTATGTTTACAGGCAATTATCAGTGCCCTAATTTATTCATCAAGTATTAAGGAAATAAATTTCCGTATTTTATTCTATTGTGTTTGTATATTATTTTGTTTGTGTCTTTAAGACTCATGTTATAAACAAAATGTGGTCAAGAAAATATTGTTTTCCACTGTAGTAGTCAGTTTTTAAATAGTCTAATTTGGAACATATATCATTCCATCACCTTCAAAATGTACATACTTCTTATTCTCTATCCAATTAGGTAGTATTCATATAAAGATTAAATAAATTATCATTGCGGTTTTGGTTATTTTACACATCAGATTTACTGAACAAGTACCATAGTTTTGGGGGGGGTGGTTGTTTTTTTTCTTTCCCTGGTGATATCTAATTTAATCCTTACTAATTTTATTAGTTTGCCAGGCTGCCATAACAAAGAACTGCACAGTGGGTGGCTTAAAAGCAGAAATTATTTTCTCACACTTCTGGAGGCTGGAAGCCCCAGATCAAGGTGTTCGCAGGGTTGGTTTTTTCTGAGGTCTGTGAGGGAAGGATCTGTCCCAGTTCTCTCTCACTGGCTTATAGGTGGCATTTTCTCCCCATGTGTCTTCACAGTGTCTTCCCTCTCTGCTTGTCTGTCTCTGTGTCCAAATTTCACCGTTTTATAAGGACATCAGTTACATTGGGTGAGAGCCACCCTAATGACCCCATTTTAACTTCCTTGTCTCTGTAAAGACCCTATCTCCAAGCATGATCATGTTCTGAGGCACGAGGGGTTAGGACTTCAACAAATAAATGGGTGAGAGACACAATTCAACCCACAACATTATTGCTACTCAATATTGCCCAGAAATAACATTCAACTTTTCATCAATTTGTTCCATCACCTTTTCTTTACTCTCTTCTTCCGTAGCCCCCCACATCTTCACAGGGAGGCATTTTCTGTTTATTTGCAAATGTGTTTAAATGACTTTCTAAGTCTTAATCCATCCCCCACCATGTCTCTTTACTAGCCTTGGCTTCCAGAGTTGTCTGTGTCTCCAAAACATGCAGATTCACCATGGTTTCATTGTATAGACACACAGGATAAGCTCTGTTCCTGGCAGAGGGGTCAGTGTCTTATTTTTTATCTTTTAAGAGTGGACTGTGTTAAACCAGAAGCTAGTTAGAATTTGAAGATCCCTTGGGAATGAAAGGCACCTAACAAAACCACCTTCTTCGTCATATTTGGCTAGAGAATTCAAGAGGGAGGAATACATAGAGCACTAATGTTTGGCACCACCTTTCTTCCTTCACAAGAATCATGAGGTGGGAAGATTCAGTGTGGAGGGCCTCTGTGTCTGTTGGCTTCATGCAATGTGACCCCCTCCAGTAGACATGGAGTCCTCTCTCTGGGTCCTTTGTGTTCCTGTGCAGCAGCTACTAGAGTTTTGCTGCATAAAGTGTGGAGTCAGAGATTTTCTGTGCCGTCTTAGGGTTCCCGTCACCACATCTGGAGCCCTCATAACTTGTCTCATTTTTTCTGCCTTGTCTCAAAGACCTCTGGATTAGTGGGCAAGATCAAGTCTACTAATAACAGGACACCGAATTCACTTCTCATGTGATTAAACCTGATTTGCTTTCCCAGCATGGAGAGAGAGATCTCAGATGGAGTGCTTATTTTCATATGATACACCATGCCATAAAGACACCATGACTCTGCTGTGAAGCTTTGAGGAAAAAGAAGGGAAAATAAGGAATATTGAACTTGTTAGAGGCAAAAAGCTCTACAGAAATTGATTGATTTTTATTATAAACCTAGATTTTTTTTTTTTTTTTGACCAGTGAGGGGATCGCAACCCTTGGCATGGTGTCATCCGCACCACGCTCAGCCAGTGAGCGCACCAGCCATCCCTATATAGGATCTGAACCCGCAGCCTTGGTGCTTCAGCACTGCACTCTCCCGAGTGAGCCACGGGGCTGGCCCTAAACCTAGATTTTTTAAAAATCAAAGTATGTGAGTTCTAGGGGGAGCTTTTATACACAACACATATATATGACGTATTTTTACTTCTGTTCTTAGTGTACTAGTCTTAGAAGTGGCTTTTAGTACCAGTTTTGTCAGTGATAAATGACCTGAGTACATCTACCTCAGCTTCCCCATCTTCAATGCGAGGGATTCAAACTAGATCATCTCTAAGGATCATTCCAGTAACTATTTGCAATTCTGAGTTTTTAATTTTTCTGGGAAACAAATTTTATTGTCTATATCAATTTATTATTATTTTTAAAATTTAGCTTAATTTTTTAATTCGGCCCCCCATATGGATTTACTTTATTGATTTTTTTTTTTAAAGGCAACAGAAGACAGTGATGACCCTGAATATAAATTGTTACAGGAAAATGGATACAAGATAAGATTACCAGATCAACCTTTTTATTCTGTATTTTATGGAATATCTAATATATGGTTGGCAGTAACTTATTCTTACACATGAATTCCTGACACTTTCGATTCTTCAGACTTATTAATCAGTGTAGTCAGCATCAGAGCAATTTTATGAGACTCACCAGTCATCAAAAATTTATTATCAGATAAATCATAGAAACAACGAGCATCTTAATAGGGTAGAGAAAGTAACATGTAAAGCATCATTTAAAACGGTGCTTTTTGTCAGTTGTGTGTTATATTTACAACCAGTATCAAACAACTTACTCATAAGTTCATGCAAATAGTCAGCAAGGTGATAGTTATCTTCTTAGTTGAAACCCTTCTCTCTGTTTTTCTCTGGTAGAATATTGTGTTTGGTCTAACTATAAGACTGAGAATGCTAGATGTGTGGAAGATGGAAAGCATCATTCACCAGTGTTAAGCCTATTGCATTTACAAGTTGCATTACAGTTGTCATGTAAAGTTAAGAATTACTGAGCTCTGTCCTTTCCTTTGGGGCCAGATTGCTAAACTTGAGCTCTTTGGAATGGCACAGGGAAGTAGTGGTATTCTGACTGACTTCCTCGTGAGCGGGCTCCATGTTACCTTCTAATATGAGATACAGGCTTTTGTCTGCTGTATATTTGGCCCTGTTTTTGACACCTTTCTGGAGGTGTAATAAATGACTTAGGTCTTTATTGTGCAAGATGAGCTACTGCAGGGGAGTTTTTCCCTCACAATCGTCTAGGACAGAAGGACCCTGGCGGCAGGTAGGGTAAGAGGGAACTGAGCCAGTACTAGAGAGCCTTCAGCAGAGCCTCTGGGGATGGGCCCAGGAAAACAAGGCTGGGTTATGTCCCATCAAAGATTCAACCTGCCTTCTACCTCATGTCTTCATGGTGGCGCTTTCTCCACCTGGAATGTTCTTAATTCCTATTGAATGCCCAATTATTCTTCAAGTCTCAAATACTGCTTGCACAGACACCTTTTCTCTGAGTGTGTTCTACTGCCCACCAACTCTAGGTCCCTTTTACCATCTTTTTTCAGGGTCTTTACTTTTCCTCAGTAGCAATTTTAATGATGGTAATAACAATGACCAGTGCAGAACTTTTTTCAGGGTCTTTACTTTTCCTCAGTAGCAATTTTAATGATGGTAATAACAATGACCATCAGTTATTGAGCATTTACCAGGTGCCAAACATTATTGGCCTTGTATGCACTGTGTATCAGTTCACTCGGTATTTATTTGTGTGAATACTACCTATATTTCAGAGGATTATGATTTCTCTCCCTTAAGAGACTGGAATCTTCTTGAAAGCCAGACTCATGACTCCTTCATGACTAGGCGTTTCGTGTCGCTTGTCCTCAATGTCTTATTACATAGTGAACCGTCTCATGCAGAGGAGCCTCCAACAGTTGGCCCTCATTTTCTGGAAGATGAAACCATTCTGGAGTCTGGAATGAACCAAGTTGTAGTTCTTTGTTTTTGCTGTAGATGATAAACAATACCTGAAACATTAAAATGTATTTCTAGTATATAATATTCAGTTTAGATTATGTCTTCCTAATAGCATTTTATTATTATATAGATCTCTTTTTACCACACTACTCTTACAGTGGAAGTGAAACATTTTCTTAACAGTAAACAAATTATATTTGAATCCAAGGGCTCTGTGGTTCATTTTTCTGCCTTCTCTTTGTCCATCAAGGGAGTATTCCATGGGACATGTGGAGCATGTGTTTGTGTTTGTAAATAGATGGGATATTTTTGAGGGATATGCAGTAAATTAGTAAGAGCAGTTATCGCTGGGGGAAAAACTGATGGCTGGAGGCGGGGAGGGGAGGGCAAATTCTTGTCACTCTTTATCCTTTGGTACCTACTGAATGTTCCATTTCATGCATGTATTCACTATTTAAAAGATTATTTTTTTAAAGAAAAAAAAAAAACCTATAGGACCCATGAAGGTAAGAAGGAAGAAATCATAAAGAATATGGCTTTATAACTCATTTTGTCTACTCCTGTCTCCTTTTTCCATTCATTTGCCTAGATTATATGAAGCTCCTTGTCAGTCTCTCTTTGATTAGGTACACCAAAAACATTCAAGGTAAAGTCATCTCTTAAAATGTGTCGTCAGTCTTGGAAAGAGACTGTTTGAATGAGAGCTTGAGAGAAGGTTTCTCACTTGCTGCATTAACCATTCCAATTCTTGGCTTAAGCATTGTGAAATCTTTTTTTTTTTTTTTTTGTCTTTTTTTGTCTTTTTTTGTCTTTTTTTTGTCTTTTTTCGTGTCTGGCAACGGATCGCAACCCTCAGTGT
>NW_007726450.1:440565-444645 GCF_000696425.1 Galeopterus variegatus | reverse complement strand
CTTTTTTTGTCTTTTTTTGTCTTTTTTTGTCTTTTTTTTGTCTTTTTTCGTGTCTGGCAACGGATCGCAACCCTCAGTGTTGCGCCCGTACCAGACCGGGGACCGGCAATGGGATCGCAACCCTCAGTGCTGCTCCCGCGCCTCGCTCAGCCAGTGAGCGGGAACCGGTCTGTATGTGGGATCCAAACCCTCGGGTGGGAGCGCCGCCGCGCTTCCCAAGCAGCGCACTTATCCAGTGCGCCACCGGGCCGGCCCAAGCATTGTGAAATCTTGCATGGCTTATAACACCTGTCAGATAACGTAGGCTTTCCTGTATCCATGCAAGAATCTGTAGCAATTTGTTTTTCCTTCAGAATCCAACGTGCAATGGGAAGTGGTGAAATTTTGGTTTCCCCAAGTTTTTTCCAAACAGAAGAATAAGGAAAAAACAGTAAAATGCACTTCTGCATTGAGTTTCTTTTTAGAGGTACTTTCCCACCTAAGATTTTAAGTGATTGAGCAGTAGGCTTTTCTATATTTGAAAGAGCATGAGGGTTTGAAATAAAGAAGAGTGGATCTTGGAAGAATTGATTTGTGTATTAAAGGATGGGATTGGGCTTCAGGTTCCCATATATGAGATGAGGATTTTTGGATTTTTTTGCTTTGTTTTTTTTTTTGGCTGTAAGCTAAGATGACGTGTATTTCAGACTGTTTATGTGAGATTATGAGCATTTTTAATCTGTTCTTGTGCATTCTTGATTGAAACTGTGAGTGGTGATCTTTTAATAGAATGTCTTGCAACTAGCAAATTTATTTTGGTACTAAGTCTAGATAATTCCTAAGAAATGTAAATTTTGTCAATAAAAGTTTTACTTTTGAAATACTTAAAATCTTGGAATTGTAATTTTTAAGTTTTCTGAAGACAGCTTCTGCATTATTTTTCTAAGTTTCATTAAGACCAGGCGACAAGAAGAATACTGATCATAAAGTAAAAATATTTTTTATACACATTTGCAACATGGTTAGAAAAGAATTGCAAATGAAGGAACTTTCATTAAGACCAGGCGACAAGAAGAATACTGATCATAAAGTAAAAATATTTTTTATACACGTTTGCAACATGGTTAGAAAAGAATTGCAAATGAAGGAACATGCTCTTTGAAGACCACCACGTGAATACATGATACAAGGTGACTTCGCTTTTACTGTAGTTTAAACAGTAAGAGTCTTGAGCAACTTTTTACTGGAAAGATTCAGAACAAGCATCGTAAAGTCAGCTGCTCCCAATCTTCCTTCCCCTGTTTTTCTTTCTTTGTGTGCTAACATCCAGGAGGATTAGCGTGTGACAGAATTGGCTGCAATTACACTGAGGGGAGAGAATTGACATCAGTTGCCTTCCTGCTATGTTCCAGGCTTCATCTCATGACTCCATGAGATGTAGGTGTCCACCTGGGCTCTTAGATGAGAAAATGGACAGTCGCAGGTTAAGTAAAACGACTGACGGATTAGCCTAGTGGTAGAGCCAGAAACCAAATTCAGTCTGTCATATTTAAAGGAACACTGTGTCATTCTCCTTATTGCTTTTGGATAACACGTGGGAAGAAAATGAGGAAATGCTGAGTTTGTGCTGATGTCCTCCAAGGGAAATCAGTGTGTGAAGCTTAAGGGTAGGTGCATAATCAGTTGACGTTTCTGGTTCTTGAATCAAACTCAACTTCCTGTAAGGGTTGAAGGTACACGCAGCATGTCCCTAAACAGTATCTGCTGCCAGCCTTTCAGTCCCTGGAAACCTGTCTGCCCACAGTTCACTCAGCCTCTGATTTAACATTCTCTATCTGGTGGTTCTGGTTCAACAAGTACAAGTCCATTTTCCCAACAGCTACACCCTCTGGTTGAACAGGTGTGTTTTCATCCACTGTAGGCTACACAGTGATGTTGTTTTGTAGTTGGGCTCCAGCCAATTAATGCATATTGAAGGGTGTGACCCTTCTCTAGCATACTTGGTAGTATTTTATTTTTTGGACTTTATTATGTACTCCTGGCCTTTCTCGGCTTATCTTGTACCAATTGACTGAAATCAGATTGGCTAGTACAATCCTCCCTGAGCATCCTCCTCGGTCTCTTCTTTGTGTCTTTGTTTTCTTCTTAGCTCCAGACCCAGGCTTTAATTCTTCTTACCCCAACAAAGAATTGGCTCTTCTCCAAGGAACCCTGGTCCTGTAAGTGGAAAATAGTATTAGAATCCAAAATCTGAGACCTGAAGGCACATGTTTTCCAAGTGAGCCTGAGTAGTAGAGTAGGGTGACGGTAGATCTGGCAGCTATTTGAGTGACAAAGCAGAAAAATGACCTTTTATTCAAAGGAGCATGTACTCATGTTCACATTCTCCATTTACGCCTAACTTTGCTGAGTTTGTTTTGGCCTCACTCTATTATCAGAATATATTCATTTGGTTCCCCCTTTGCCAAGCTGTACATCCTAAATCAGACCATGTGTTTCCATGAATAGAGATCCTACATTTCTAAGTCTTCATTGTCTTTTCTCTTCCTGACCCCTGGACTCAAGTGTTCCAGAATTGGCTGCTAAGAGTATAAGTTCAGGAAATTTTGTCTGTGTCCCCAGAGCACCCCCTGCCTGAAAAGAAAAATAGTAATCTCTTTCCAGGTTTTATATTAAAGAAGCCAAAAGTGTAGGCACTCAGTAATACAGTTGACCTTTGAACAATGCAGGGGTTAGGAGTGCTGACCTCCTGCATAGTCAAAAATTCGAGTGTAACTTTTGACTCCCCATCAGCTACTTAACTACTATTAGCTACTGCTACGTAGGTTACTTGTTTCGTTAGGTATGTTGTGCATTTATGATATACCTAACTAAAAATTATCCAATATATTTATTGAAAATAATCTGCATATAAGTGGACCCATGCATTTCATACCTGTGTTGTTCAAGGGTCAACTGTATAAAGGCAAGGTCACCTGGTGTCCAGATAGAATCCCATTCAATTAAGGGACAATAACAGTGACACAGGGAAGATGTACCAGCCCAACCTTTTGAGGTTTTGTCTATTACCTCTTCATTTTCTTGGGCACTAAATTATTTGTCTTTTAACACAAATGGCTTTTACTCTTACATTCAGTTTCTAAGTGGCCTTCGGCTTGCTCCTTCATCTCATTCAAGTTTCTGCACAGATGACATCTTGGCAAAACGCTTTCCATATAGCACACTATCTAAAATGGACCCTACAGTCCACCACCAACCCCTGCTCCTAATTTTGTTGCCCTCCTACGTTTATCTGTCCCCTCTAGAATGGAGGCTCCCCCAAGTGCGGGGACTTTTGTTTTATACACTGCTCTATCCCCAGTAGCCTCAGACAGTGCCTGGTACCTCGTGGGCTCTCAAATTATTTGATGAATGAGAGCTGTTGTTCTTTCAGCTATACATTGCAGCCTGCAGTTTAGACATTTCTGCTAGAGGAAATTTTTTCAAAATCTTCCGTCCACACTCATTACACATTTTTAGTGTTTCCCTTTTTCTTCTGGTGTGTGAGCTGTGTAGATTTCACGATATTATTAGTGCTGCTTTCATCACCATAAATGTTTCTCTGATGTTTCCAAGGCTGCAGCCTCCCCTAGCCAGCTATTTCCCTTCAAATCTAGTAGCTCTTTTTAGCTAGGCTTTGAAAGAAACTCCCACACACAGAATTTTAGAGGATCATATGGAAAAAAATACCAAAAACTGTGAGAGGATATTTGACCTGGATTCATTCCATTAGCCTTTTGTTTTGTTTTATTTTTGCTTTTGAATTATCCAGGCCTCTTCCCCTGACAGAGACCTCTGTGTGTGGGATCTAAGTATTGGCTGCTAAGCCCCCCAGGGTGCAGGTGTGGCTTTTGTCCTCCATCATCAAGGTGTGAAAGAGCCTATGAAAGGTGAATTGACAGGCTTTGAACCACAGTAATTGCTTAAAAATAAACAGCAGAGGGCAAAGGGAGGGAAGATGGGAGGTTAGGGAGAGGTTGGTTAATGGATAGGAAATCATAGCTAGATAGGAAAAATAAGTTCTAGTGGTCTAGTATTGCTAGGCATCTACAATTAACAATA
>NW_007726450.1:435180-439541 GCF_000696425.1 Galeopterus variegatus | reverse complement strand
CCACACTCCCAAGCGGCGCACTGTAGCAGTGCGCCACCGGGCTGGCCCGAAGATGTCGTTCTCTTCTAGCCATCTGATAACATGATCATCATGCATTGTGTACATATATTGAAATATGACTCTGTACACCATAAATATGTCCAATCAATGTCAATAATTTTTGAAAAAAGTTTAGAAGATCAGGAAAAAATGAAGCTAGTTACATATTAAAAAATCAACTGTTAATAATACATAAATGGCAGAGGAAAGGGGAAGGGGGACAGGTTTTCTTCCCATCCCTCAAAATAGGTGGGTATTTTGCTGGCAAGTTGGAAAAACTGCTTAGAGCCTGATCACTGAACCTAAAGACCTAGCTGGGAAAAGACATAAGGAATCCCTCAGGGATCACTCAGCCTTACGGAGCCAGAAGCCTCACTTTGAGAAGGAGCCATACCCTGCAGTAGGTTGCGTGTCATTATTTATTCCCCCGCCTGTGTCATTTGGGGTGCAGCGTGACCTGTTGAACACAGGGACACTCAACAAAGGCGAGGAGTGATGATGTGCTTAAAGAAACTTTTGGCTTTTCTCCACCAGAAGGATCCTGTCAATACACCACTTCCAAATTTGATGTTCAGTCTTCTCACAGATTGGATGAATTTTCTACATCTCTAAGAAAATTCTCCTAGTCAAATTTTCATTGTCAATTAAGCATTGAGGGGAGGGAAAGGTAGCATATTATGTATTTTCTACTAAGATGTAGAAATAGCATGAATTAGTTTTAATCGTGTGCTCCACGTTAAAAAAAAAGAAGAAAAAATTGTGGCTACATTAGGCCAGAATTCCCACTTTTGAAAATAAGCATGCCTTCCTACTTTACAAATGAGAACCAGGGGCTGCATCTCTAGATGCCAAATTCCGAACATGCTCAAAGGAAATATGCATTGTCTCTGGATACTACCTGGGAGTGAACCCAGGGAAGAGGAGGGCTTAGTTAGCAACTTAGCTAGCAGGTGGAGCCGAGGAGAGTAAGCCAGCCCCCGAGGCATGCAGGAAAGCCCTCCACGGTGCCGTCCAGGGGGCGTGAGCACTGGCTATGGAGACAGGTTGCCTGTATTCAAATCCCACTTTTACCTTTTCTAGCTTTGTGACATTGGGCCAGATAGAATTTTTTTTTAGTTTTTTCAGATTTTTTTTTTATGCAACATCTTTATCAAGGCAGTGTCTGTAAAGTTCGTATTACATTACTTCAACCTTAAAAAAATAAAAGGAAAGGAAAATAACTCAGATTCCATGACTTTCACCCAATTTTCCTCTCCTTCCACCAACTATAAAAGGTTCTTTAATTTTAGGCCAATGTGGAGCTAAAAAAAAAATTCCCTGCAGTGCTGACCAGGGGAACACTGGAAGACAGGGTAGAGGGCCAGACAAGGGCATGAAAGATGAAGTTGGTGATATATACACTGAAGTTGAGGTTTTTGAATACCCTTAAGTGGAGAGATATTTAATAGGGAAATGGTTTCGTGGACCTAGACTTCAGGGAGCCACGTTAGGCTGGAGAATAGAGCTCATCTTTCTTGTGGCTGGTTCTTTCTGGTACCCCTGCTTTGACTAGTCACCAGCCTGCCAACCTCTCATTATGGTGCAGCCCAAGATAATGCAACAACAGACTGTCATAACCACTGGGCTTTTTGCTTGGAAGAGATAGAATCTCAATTTATCAATTTATGTCTGTATGCATGCATTGATTGCTAGCTATCTCAAGGAATTTGTCAGAAAAGAGGGTCTATATTTTGGATCTTACTGTGGAGTGAAAAGGAGTCCTTAGCATGTACAATTATGTAGCAAGCACAGTGAACATTGATGAACTCTATGTCTTCTCCTTTTAGACACCAAGCCAAATCTACTAGCCCCTGTGCTTTCTCTTAATAATTTAAAATACACCAAATTTTACCTCCTTAGTTGGTCTCCAGCATAAGCAGTGGGATGCAAACATTTACCTGGTCAGTTTTAGAAAACAATTTATCGAACTGAATTGTATAGGTTGTCCTGTGTAGAAACTTCTTTATCTAGATTTTAGTTGTATGATTTAAAAAGTGGACCTAGACACCGTTTGTGTTAGGCTCCATTTTCTTGGGACTCCTCGCAATCAGGCTTTGAGCTAATACATACTGGCTGCTATTAAATACCAGTGTGTTTGCTTTGCTCTGACTTTGGGTATGGAAGCAAGAATGAAGAAGAGAAGCTGGAGAAATAGCAGCTTTTGTGGATACAGTGTTATTGATAGGCAGAGAGAATCTTCTCTTTGATGATCTGGCAGGCAGGCATTGGCTTTCCCTGGGGTGGGTAAAATAACTGAACACTGAAAGATCAATAGCTTATAGAAATTCCAAATGGAAGTTAATGAAAAATGGTTAAAAAGCAGTGCATTGCTTTGAAGAAAAATGAAAGACAATGTTAATTTCAACAAGACACTTAAAGAGAAATCACATAGGCCTTTGAGATTAAGGCAGGCCTGGGTTTGAATCACAGTTCCACAATCTGGATGGCCACATTGTCGAGTATGTTATTGTAATGCTCTGAATCCATTTCTCCTTCTGTAACATATTAAGAGTTACAGGGTATATTAGTCTGCCATAATTCAAGCTTCAATGAGTTTTAGGAGGACATAATTCAATCCACTACACAGGGTTATGGGCCACACTCTTTGTAGCCCTGGTCTAACATTTGGTTTTTGAAAATATGTTCTGATAGCATAAGCACCACATAATTCTGAAGTTCGTATATATTTTTATCTTAAACCACAGAAATTTCCAGATGTGGTACTCTTTCTAATAGACCGCAGGTAGAAGTAGTGAGGCTTGAACTCCTACAGAAAGCAGTATACAGTAGTGCTCAAGGAAAAGCCCACTGCCTCTCAGTGAATGGACATATGTACATATGGGCATAAGTACATATAATATGATATCAGCAGTTTGGTAAGTTTAAACATGCATCCAGCCATATTTGTACACAACGGGCCCTTCAGTAGGACATAGCTGCCTGGGATGATGTCGATGGAGAATACTGAAAGAGCACACCAGCATAACAGTTGGAGAAGTGTAAACCACCATCAAAGATAGAAAAGAGGTCACTGCAATGTGATCCTTTTATTTACACATGTAGGAAAGTTAATAATGAGGGAGATCAGAGTAAGGGGAGTAGAAAGGAGATAAAATGGGGATTCTCTTAAAACTTATATCTAAGGACTTTTTGGCCTCATTTAGAATCAGGGAAAGCAAGAAAACATGGGGGGCATGTTTAATTAAAGTCTAATTCAAACGTTTTGTTTTATTATGTTCAAATTTTTATAATTATAAGGGTTATGACATCACAGAAATAATCTAAATTCCCTCCTTATTTTTCAGATGATAAAATTGAATCCCCAAATAGTTAAATGATCTATCTAGGATGACCTAGCTAGATAATATCATATTTTGCTCACATGACCTTTTCAGGTGCAGTTGCCTCTGCCAGAAACATTTCTCCTACCCAGCACCCATCCTACCTCATTTCCTGGTGTATTACTCCATTTCCATTCCTTATAACATAAATACCTGAAACTGGGTGATTTATAAAGAAAATGAAATTTATTGCTTACAGTTTCAGAGGCTTGGAAGTCCAAAGTCCAGGGAATACATTTGGTGAAGTCCTCAGTGTGGTGACAGTGGCACTCACATGGCAGAAAATAGTGGGGCAGAGAGAGTGAGACAGCTCCTCATGCACTGTCCTTTTAAAGCCCTCAGAACCATGCCCATGACCACCATTTTTAGTCCATTCACTAGGCATGGTCTTCAGAATCTAATCACCTCTTCAAAGCCCCACCTTTCAATTACCATAATAGGATTTTCCACCCCTCTTAACAGTCATGGGGGAGATCAAGCTACTAATACATAAAACTTGGGGGACACAGTCCATATCACCTGGTTAATTCCCATTGTTCTGCACATTTTAGATCATTTATCACCTCCTCTGAGGAGTCTACCCTGACCACTGACCCCCATCCCTCTTCAAAGTCAAATAATTATAATAACAGAAAACAACCACAACTGGTGTTTATTGAACACATTATTTAATCATCATAACTCTGTGAGATAGATACTATTTATCCCCATTCTACAGAAAGAGAAACTGAGATACAGGAGGGGTAGATAACTTACCCAGGGTTGCAATTAATATGTGGTAGAGCCACAGTTCAGACCCAAGCATTCTCACTACAAACTCCAAGCTCATTTCTAGTCTACCAGTTATCTATTATCTGGATACCTTGTACTTTTCTTAGCATTTACTGCTCTTGTAAGTTTATATTTATTTGTGTGGTTATTTGATTAATACATTTTTTTTTT
>NW_007726450.1:393700-434850 GCF_000696425.1 Galeopterus variegatus | reverse complement strand
GTAGATAACTTACCCAGGGTTGCAATTAATATGTGGTAGAGCCACAGTTCAGACCCAAGCATTCTCACTACAAACTCCAAGCTCATTTCTAGTCTACCAGTTATCTATTATCTGGATACCTTGTACTTTTCTTAGCATTTACTGCTCTTGTAAGTTTATATTTATTTGTGTGGTTATTTGATTAATACATTTTTTTTTTTACTAGATTATAAGTTTCAGGAGGGCCGATATCTTTTGATTTGCTATTTTTGCTAGCTCTTAAGTGCCTTACATCTAGCAAGCTCCTTAAATATATTTTTTCATAGGTAAAATGGAGTTAATAGTAGAATATTTTAGAGCATTATTTGTTGTAACTGCAGTGTACTATAGTACTAGTTGCATTGTTTTGAGAATTAAGTGAAATCATTAAGTTTGTGTCACTTGTTAAGTACTCAATAACTGAGGGGGTATAATTATAATAAAAGGGATTAGAGATAATTTAGCTTAAGACCACAAGACAGAATCTGAACCCACGTATTCAATGCTCTTAACTTTTATTTCCTACCCCTTTTGGTACCTATAATGAAGTCAGCAAAGTAAGTCTTAGAAAATGTACTGCTTTCCAGAGCTGATTTCAGATTCTTACCTATATGAGCAGCTAAACTGTGTCATTCTTGGTAAGTGTCAGTTTCATTCTTGAGATCAAGGCAGACTGAGAATCTCTATGATCCAGTGGTAGTTAGCAGGTAGCTTCTAAACCTGCATCCCAAGCATGGACCATTAGGAAAGGATAAAGTATTTTCGAACTAGCACATTATTTGAGAGTGCAGTTGTCGTGCTCTTCTTATTCAGTTACAGCAGGAGATGATTACATGCTTCTTTACCTTTTAAATGCATTTGTTTCTACCTGCTTTCCATGTCTTCCCATATATATTTTGAGTGATGCAGATGTATTTATCATTTCAAATCATATCCTTGACATTAGTTCAGCAGTGTTATCTCTGGGCATAGAGATGCATTTGGCAGGAGATCAGCCATGTCTTCTAGTATACAGAACCTAACTATGGAATAAAAATTGAGTTATAAAATTAATCTGTGAAATAGTCACAGATAAAATGGTAAAGAGATCAAAATTAATCTTAAAAAAGCACAAGACAAAACACAGATATCCTAGAATCAAAAATAGTAGTATTCATGAAAGTGATGATTAATTATTTAATTCCAAGGACACATTATAGTCTGAAATATATTTCACATTCACAATTGCCTAGCTATTTTATGTGGCAGAATACCAGCTTTGCATATTTATTAAAATTATTCATAACTGCGTAGCTGCCTAGATGAACTGTTGAGTTCTTTTTCCTTGATCCAATATATTATCTTGTCCATTTTATCATGCCACTGTAATAGAAATTTGTCTAAATTTTAGAATGATCCATGGAATATTTTCAGTATCAGCATCTCCTAAATACATATTTTATCATTTCCATTTTGCTGAATATGATCTTTTACATAGGTTTAGAAGAAAGTCTATCTCTATGGAAAAATTATGGGTTTTTTTTGTTTGTTCGTTTAAGGAATAAGTTTTAGACAAAAAATCTTGGTTCAGAATGACAAGTTGTTATAATATCATTAATATTTATGTGTCAAAATATTCCTCTTACCTAAAAATTTGAACAAGATGTGGAAAAATAGTAGCAGTTCATGATGTTCATGTGTATTTATGGAGAACTGAGTTTGCTTTTAGGTACTATTTGTGGAATATTTAATGTGTTGCTGTGGTCAGTCAGTACGACAGTGTAGTTGGGATGGTGGGTTCTGGAGTCAGGCAGCCCCCAGCTCACATCCTGAGCCCACTACTATAATTTATGTTATTTAACTTTTGAGTGTCACTTATCTCATCTGTAAAATCGAACGATAATAGTGTCTACCTTATAGAAGACACTCAGAAGAAGAGGATATGAGATTATACACGTAGAGCACTTAGAACTGGGTCAAGCAAGCACATAGTAAACATTCAATAAATATTAGGTGCTGTAACTGTTAGTAGTCATAATAGCACATCATGGAATGCCACAGAAAGTGTAGGCTAGGGTTTAACAAGAATAGATGGTAAGGAAATGTTTCTCTTTCGTAACGTCTCTAAACTGATAGAAACTTCATTAGAAGATGATGTTAGGAAAGAATAATAGATACAACTTTTAAACTGGAATATTAATTATAATATAGTAAAGTCTAGAGAAGCTTGAGGTAATCCAGTCTAATGCCCTCTCTTTCTGTAGATGCAAAGTGTGGCTCTAGAAGGTGAAGTGACCTCTTCAGGATTACCCAGGAAAGACAGCAGATTCCATCCTGGGTCCCTTGTCTCAAAATTTAGTGCTCAGTCAGTTTTAAATCACTGGTTTGTCAATGAGATGCATCATTGAACTTGTCCTGGATGTGACATTTGTTTTAGGAACTAAGAATACATCTTGGCCAGTGTATAACACTTCCTTGCTCCCCTTGGTTTGGTGTCCTAGTGATTATTAACCCTCCAGAAATATCTTACCAAGTACCTACGAATCATGCAGAAAATGATTGACTATCTCAGAGCTCATGCCATCATCAGTGCTTGGGACCACCTCTACCTGATTCCCTCAGTGGGACAACACCCAAAGCTATGGGCAGAAAAAGGAGTGTCTGCAGAGTGGTCTAGAATTTCCCTCCAGACCTCATAAACTTCTAAAATTATAATGAAGCCTTTCTTCCTAATAAAATGGAGTCATGTGTTAAAAGAGATGGATTAGATGCTTCTGAGCTGTATATTTTAGTTGGTTCTATAAAATTCTCAATAAAGGAAAGGTCAGTATTGGTACTATAAACAGTGTTCATGGAGGCATATTTAACCCCAGTCCCTTTTGTGATCCCCGGAGTGTAAAGTAATTGAACTGCTGTTCTTTGAAAGTGCTCAACTACCTATCACCTCCAGAAAAAGACCCCACTGCTGCCCAGGCACTCTCTTTCTTAGAGGTGCTACATACGCCTGGCTCAAGCCTGTCACGAAAAGGGAATTTGAAAAGAGGGGTGATTTCATCTCACTAGCAGCATGGGATTAGGAGCTTCCTTTTGGACTTGGCTGCAGTTTTCTATTTGAGGTTGAAGTAAAAAGACTGTCATCACATTGATTTGTGGGGTGAGTGCTACATACACCTGGCTCAAGCCTGTCACGAAAGGGGAATTTGAAAAGAGGGGTGATTTCTTCTCACTAGCAGCATGGGATTAGGAGCTTCCTTTTGGACTCGGCTGCAGTTTTCTATTTGAGGTTGAAGTAAAAAGACTGTCATCACATTGATTTGTGGGGTGGGAAGATTGGAATCCTTCTGTATTTTTATGGCGACCACGTGTGAAACTAAGAAAGACCAGTGGAAACCTTTGCCAACTGACGACACAGGTAGTTGTTGTGCTCGATGAGTGCTATTTATGTGACCTTTCTGGTTGTCAGCATGGCCTTCCAGCCTACAGATCCTCCTGCGCTGTACAATGGGAGAGATAATGGCCCTGGGCTTATGGTACAGAGCAGTTTTGAGGCTTAATTGAAAAAATTCTTAACCTGTTATCAAGAGCATCAGGAGGAAATGTTCAAAGAGTCTTGATTCAGCTCTTTCAATTAAAGAAAGGACATACCCAAATAAGCAAATTATAACCTTAAATCATAATTCATCTTTATTTTTGATCCCTTCATCTCTCTAGGACAAAGATACCTTCCTCTTTTCACCCTGAGGCCATGAAAAGGGGCAGAATGAACCAAAGCATTACAAACAAGTCTTTCTCCTGGTGTACATGAACATAACGTGCCCTTTGTTTAGAACAGGATGACTTTGAAGAGACTGTCCAGATCAAATTTTTCAGAATGCTACTAACCATGTCTGCCAGGCTACTGTGGCAGACACAGATCTGGTTAAATATTTAAGGTTGTTTGGGCACATGACATGAAAGCAACAGTCTGAGGCACTTGAATGGGCTTCTCTTTACATCATTATTTCTGGCTCCTTTGTGTTTTTATACTGACCAAATATGCTGTCACTTTTTCAAACTTAGAGGGTTTTTTTTTTTTTTTTAAAGAATCACTGAGAGATGCCACACAATTATTATTACCACAGCCGAGTTCTCACTCAGTCATGGATTATAGTCAAATTTAATCTTATCTTTAACTTCACAGAACAGTTAATGTCTTGTGCTTGATTTCTTTGATTATTTTGTCTTTTAATTTTAAAATGGTAGGGGAAAAATAACCCAATTTTTTCTTTAATTAAAATAAGTCTGTATGAATTAGCATATGAACTATCAGAGAATGTCTCACTAATTGAAGTTTGGAAGCTGCTTTGATTTAAACAAAAATAGAATTTCAACAGCATTTTCATTTTATTGATTCCTTGTTCCTATATTCTGAGGTTTTTAAAAAATGTGTTTCAAGTCACCAAAAATATACTCCCAAAGCTGTGACTAAAATTTGCCAAAACTAAGACACCTAAGAGTCTATTATGAGTTAAGGTAGGCTAGAATGAGTACATAAAAAATAGTCAGAGAGTCGGTGTAATTTTATTAAGAAAGTGAACATAAAGAAGTCTTAGTCAAATCAATAAGAAACTGAGGTATCTATTTAACAAAAATATAAATATGTAGTATGTATAATATGTAGTAGTAATTTATGATGTCACAAATAAATAATGGTTCATAAGGATTTCCAATCTTTCAATTAATCAGAAATTCATTCAAAAAAATGTACTGATGTATCTCAAAGAGATGTTCAGCCTATGGACATCATGGGCATGGGGTAAAATGATGAGTGAGAATTCTTTGTATTAAACTTGTAAAAACAGAAGTGTCACTCTTATAAATGTGTTAGATTATACCAGCTGCATGGGTGTTGCAGAATGGCTTTTGGCCTAAATTTTGTAATTTACAGAAAAATTGTTATTTCAAAGTCTCTCCTACATACTTATATGGTCAGCTAATTTGAACCATCTCTAAAAGGCACTAGCAAAAATGTAAAGATACCCATTTCTTGGGCCTGTGGACAAAAAAGAAAAAATAGAAATAATAGTTTATGAAGAACAAATATTCTGAAACCATTCTTACAGTGGAAGACTTGATGCAGAATAAATCAGAGAAATGTACTTTATAAATGTATTAATGAACTTGTAAGAGAGTAAGAGAAATCCTTAAGGGGCAAAAAAAGACCTTATGGTAATTTGAAACCAAAAGTATGTGATAAAAGAGACTTAAAGGAGTCCAGGACTGCTCCAGTAACAATGCCCTGAAGTGTTTCTTCAAAGAATTGTAACAGGAGATGAAACATGGCTTTACTGGTACAATCCTGAAGACAAAGCACAGTCAGAGCCATGGCTACCAAGAGATGGAAGTGGTCCAAAGCAAAAGCAGACTGGTCAAGAGCAAAGGTCATGGTAACAGTTTTGGGGGAAGCTTGAGACATTTTCTTGTTGACTTTCTAGATGGCCAAAGAACAATAAATCTGCTTATTGTAAAAGTGTGTTGAGAAAGTTAGCCAAAGCTTTAGCAGAAAAACACCTGAGAAAGCTTCACCAGAGAGTCCTTCTCCACCGCAACTGTGTTTCTGCTCATTCTTGTAATCACACAAAGGCAATTTGGCAAGAGTTTCGATGGGAACTCATTAAGCATCCACCTTACAGTCCTGATTTGGGTCCTTCTGACTTCTTTTTGTTTCCTAATTTTTAAAAATCTGTATTTTTTAAAGCCATTTTTCTTCAGTTAATAATGTAAAAAAGACTACATTGACATGGACCCTCAGTTCTTCAGGAATGGACTAAATGGCTGGTATCATTTACAAAAGTGCCTTAAACTTGATGGAGCTTATAATTGAGAAATAAAGTTTGTTTTTTATTTTTATCTTTTAATTCCATTTTCCACAAACTTTTTGAAGTCCCTTCAAACATGTGGAGAAACAAAATGAAGCCAAATCATGACATATATAAAAAATTAGTACATTAAATATTTTAATCTTCATCACAAAGAGAAACTTTTAAAAGGAAAGGAAAAGCATAGAACTTTCAAAGAACCAAAAAATATAGAATTTCTTTATGACCCCAGAGTGCAAAAGGATTTCTTATAACAAACACAAAAAAACAAACTGTAAAGGAAAGATTGATAAATTCAACTACATTAAAATAAATTTTCTCTTTATTGAAGGATACCATTAATAAATGGAAAAGACAAGCCACAACTGGGAAAAGTGGTCTGCAACACATATTGCCAACAACAGATTAATACCTAAAACAGATAAAGAAATAATATAAAGTAAAAATTGATAAAAGTCATGAAAAAACATTTCACAGAAAAAATGAATGGCTAATATACATGAAAAATGATCAACCTCATTAGTTATTGGGGAACTACAAATTAAAACCGTAGTGATACCATTTTATATCTACCAGCTTGGCAAAATTGAAATTTGGAACAATTCTATTTGCGTGCAATGATATGGGGCCACGGGAACTCCCATTCTCATAATTTCATTCCCTGCCGTAGTGATACCATTTTATATCTACCAGCTTGGCAAAATTGAAATTTGGAACGATTCTATTTGCGTGCAATGATATGGGGCCACGGGAACTCCCATTCTCATAATTTCATTCCCTTCAAAGACTCAGGCAGACAAGTATAGTCTAACTCCTCTTGGGTTGTGTCCTACATAAGGAGAAAATAATTTAACAAAATTTTTATTCTGCTTTTCTTAACAAGCATCAAATTATTTTTTAAGTCAAATTATTCTCTGGTCAAACCTTGAATATTAGGATAGACTTGCTTTGTATGAGGGATCTTCAGAACGTTCTTGTAAAGATTCGTATTATCTTCTAACTATTTTTGCACGAGTTTTTCAAAGTACCCTTATTTTCAAGGGGAAAGAATTATCTGCAGAGGAAAATGCACAGCATAGCAGATGACACAGTTTTGTTTTTGTTTTTGTTTTTTATTTTCCAACCCCCAAGGTTAAATAATTCAAAAGAGAACTTTAAAACATACTGTGCTTTTATTTTTTATAGTTGAAATTGACATACAAACTGAAAAAACAAAATGCAAGATATACAGTAATTGGAATAAAGAAAAAGTCATAAACCACTAAAATTCTATGTGTTTGAAAGGAAGAGAAACATGCCACAAAACCTGATTATCCACTAGAAGAATCCCTTAGAGGATCAAGTTTTGTGTGGTCACGGACCAGTGGGGAAGGATTATAGAACTTGATTACAGATACAAAGCTGTCTGGAGGGTTGACTTATGTGGCAGATTCTGGGAGAGTAAAGAGAATATTCTGAACTCTCAGTTTATGAAAGCAATTGCAGACGTGTACTCTAGAAAATAAAATCTAAGGTAGAATTGTTCTTTTTGTTGGGTATAATAAAGGTGTTATGATAATATATATATTATATATATATATGTATAATCTAACCTAGAATAACTGCACTGACAGTGTTGCCTAGTTCTTTAAATTCTCAGTTCCCAAATAACTTTCAGGGTCTAGTGAGGTATATGAGTACATACTCTTATTACTCATAGCCTGTTTATTAAAAATTCCTACTGCTTGGACTAAACTAGAGAATCAATTAAGCTACTAATTAGCCAGGAAAGCTGAAGGAAGTACTAGAAGTTAACATTTAGGAAGAAATTTCCCAGCCCGGATTTGAATACTTGTCAAACTTTGTGGCAGTACGCTAGGTGTGAATCGATATTTCTGTCTGCAAGTCACATAACCTCTATGAGAGATTAATGTGGTTACCGTTGGGCTCTGTGTTCTCTATCAGCTAAGTATGTGCACTTGTCATTCATAGTTTGTTTTCAGCTTGTTACACTGACAGAAATATCTCTGTGGAATAAAGAAACGGTTTTCTGAGCATATAAAGCTACATCATATTTGCATATTTCCAGGATTTAAGGAGAATGGTGTTTTTCCTTGAAAGGTTGCTTATGTATGTTTCTTCTGTTTGTATAATACTGTAGAACATTATTGCCAGCCACTAACCTGCCTCGCATTTTCTTTCTGCTGATTACTAATTTTGTTCATTGAATAGTATAAGAAATTAGGAATTTTTAAAATTAAACAACAGTTTTCCAAAACTTTTTCTTTAAAACCCTGAGTGAAATTTCTGAGTTTGTTAAAGCCACTTTTCCTTTTGCAGTATATAATGTGTTTATGGAACTATATTGTAAGCTGGTTCTGTTAGGTAGGTAAAGTTGCACTTTCACCTTGTCCATCTAAATACAGGATTGTACATAAGGCTGTTTTCACGTGGTTGGTCAGGATGCATGATAGAAAGGAATTCTGAAGCTACCTAAAAATCCCCTGTTTCATACATTCCCACTCTGCAGCCACTGGCTGACACCTTAAAATAAAATGGAATTCTTTAGCTGGTGTTCACTTTATTTTATACGTGAGGTAATCCTCTTAACAAACAAGCAAACAAAAATTGAATCTCATTTGTAATAGCAACAACTGGAAACAACAGTGCCCCACAGCTCCAGATCGAGTAAAACAAATGATGCAACAGTATAATAGGAGGCTGTGCAACCATTTAAGATTGTGTTGTGTAAGACTATTTAATGACTTTGGGAATTTTCATAACATATTGTAAATTTAAAAAGCAGGCCGTATAACAATACCTAAATAAAAATCTTGATAGAAAAAAAAAGCTTTGAGGGGTATACCACAAATATTAACAATGGTTCTCTCAAGTGGTAGGATTGGGTGTGGGTTTTTTTCTCTCTTTATACTTTCCAGTAGTTTGTACTTTTTCTCTAATTATATGCAACTTAATAATTTTTGTTTTTATCTAACAACATGTAAATTTTAATAATTTATCATTTTTGCCAGTATAAAAGCTTTTTAGTAAATTTCGTAATTATAAAAAATATTAAGGAACAGAAGGACCTCCTGCTTCTTGTGTTTTTATTATCACAGCAGTATTCAGTATAGTTATTATAGAATTGTTAATTATGTATGCATGATAATATATACATATGTGCTAAATTATATAACATATAATTATATAATCATTGAACATTTACTGTATGTCACATAATCATGCCTGTATTTTAGGTCAGCAAACGGAGGCTTCGATTGATTAACTTCTTCCTCAGTAATGCAGCTGTTGAGTGACAGAGCCCAGCTTTGAACCAGAGTTTGAGTCGCAAACCCATGCTCTTTAGCACTACCCTTTTCTGCCTTTTCCTTTTAAATTGTTGTTATATATTAGCAATGGTTTGCCTTTATTCATTTCATGTCTTCCATTTATCACTGTAAAAGAAAAAGATACAAGTTTCATTTGC
Organism: Galeopterus variegatus; assembly: GCF_000696425.1. Taxonomy (NCBI): domain Eukaryota; kingdom Metazoa; phylum Chordata; class Mammalia; order Dermoptera; family Cynocephalidae; genus Galeopterus; species Galeopterus variegatus. Next base: position 425,529 of record NW_007726450.1, on the reverse strand, counting down.
AAAAAAATTTTAAGGATTGTCACAATTGAATTCAAACAGATGGTTCATACCGTATTATATCTTCAAATATCCATTGACTAATGAAGTATTACATTGCATTTTGCACATTTTATGAATAATACAAAAATGCATTTTTCCGTTTAGGAAGTAAAGGGTGTGCTTGGGCTATGTGAATCATTGTGATTATAAAATACACACTAAATGATTTCCTTCTGTTTCTTTGTTTGTTTGTTTGCTTTTTTGTTTGCAAAGTTAGGAGTAAGCACAATGAGCTAAATATGGCAAACCATTTGTGTTTCAGGGTCACACTAATCTATTATTCTAGGTATTTAAAGTTACTGGGAGGTGTATGGAATGAAGGTCATTATTAATATAGAATCTTGTGTGTTTAGCAGTCCAAGAGATCTAAATGAAAAGACAGCTTCCAGGACCAGCCAAAGCATCCATTAACTCTGGTGTCACAGCGGGCATCAGTGAATTTCCATGAAATCCGTTTGGGAGTACCATCTCCCTTTCCCCAATTCTTGTAAGATTTTCTAAAAGCATGTCCCGTTATTAATCCATGCAGTCTTCTCTGATAATGTCTTCTTCCTGATCTTCTGAAACCAAATATAACTAACTTCCAATTATAATAATAATTATGTACTGAAGTAATAAGATTGTACTGAATATCTGTAGTTAAAGAGCCTTTAAGCCCTAGGTATTTAGCTAATATATACAGTCATGCACCACATGACATTTCTGTCAATAATGGACTGCTCATACAACAGCGGTGGGAGCAATAGGCTATACCATGTAGCCTAGGTGTGTAGGAGGCTGTACCATCTAGGTTTGTGTAAGTACATTCCATGATGTTTGCACACAGAAAAAATTGCCTAAGGACACATTTCTCAGAATGTACCCCCTCATGGAGTCAAGCAACTTTATGACTGTATTTTCAGACCCAAGTACTACTTTTTGCAGATTTTTAAACTGAGGAATGAATGACTATTTAAGGATAAAAATATTCTTGGTTGTTTCAGTTCATGTACTTAGTTAAAGCACTTTATTGCACATTTATACTCATCCATCCTGTGTGGGGGCGAGGAGGGAAAGCCGTGTTACTACCATATGAAGCTTACAGTGGTTTTTATTTTTATGCTCTACACACACACGCACACTATACACACAGAGTATTGTTTTGTGAGAAGAATTATATGTAGGAGGCTTACAGATCTATTTGTATCCTCGTTTCTTCCTAATTGTGTATCCTTAGGGATGTCATTGAACTCTTCTGTATATTTCATCAACTTTAAAATGAGGATACTGTAAATGGCCTACTATAATACAAAAGCTTCTTTATTTTTTTTTTATTTTTTTATTTTTTTTTCCCCTTTCTGTCTTTTTTCGTGTCCGGCAACGGATCGCAACCCTCAGTGTCGCGCCCGTACCGGACCGGGACCGGCAACGGGATCACAACCCTTGGTGTTGCTCCCGCACCTCGCTCAGCCAGTGAGCGGGACCCGGTCTGTACGTGGGATCCGAACCCTCGGCGGGAGCGCCACCACACTCCCAAGCAGCTCACTGTAGCAGTGCGCCACCGGGCCGGCCCCCAAAAGCTTCTTTATTAAGAGTAGATAACATATATCAGAGTTCTTCAAATATGAGGCCTACTTCTTCCCTTTTCACTTGCTTCCATGAGCAATGTTTGAGCCTTTAGAAGGATATTTTTTTCCCAATGGTGATTCAAAGTTTAATGGTTTGTCTCTCTGCTCTGCTTCTATTTTTTCCCTAGATTTTTTTTTAGCTCTTTCTTTTATATTTTTCTGTTCTTTCGATTAAGAAAAAATTATAAAAAATTCATTAACAGGAGATTCTTAATTTTGCATGTACTGCATTAAATGAAGTTTTACACATGGTGTTTGTTTCCTTTTTTTAATTGAGGTGTAATTTACATAGGATTTGTATTATCTTTTAATTCAATTTTTCCCTAAACTTTCTGAAGTATTCTTGTGCATATAAGTCACAGACCATAAGTATGTGTGTGTGTGTGTGTATATATAGTTCCCTGAGCTTTGACCAATGTGTAGGACAAACGCTCCAGTTAAGATACAAAACACTCCTGTCATCCTAGAAAGTATTCCAAAAGTTTGTCTAAGTTTCAGAATTGCTCATTTCTCTAGATTCTTACTTGGTTTTCTTGCCTTGAGTCAGGTGAATCATCTCTTCATGTTATTAGTGCCCCTTCTATAACCTCAGAACGGACTTTCTGAATTAGCTTCCTTTTACTGATGACATGGTTTTTGAAAGGGAGAATTTCCTGGGTTTTTTTCTCTGTAAAGTCTCTCTTCCCATTTCCAGCTGGTGCTGGCAATTTATTTTATGTTTGAGCACCACCATGAGTCAGCCTCCAAAGAGATCATTCAGGGGCCTATAGGATTCATCTCAGAAACATTTTAGTGTTGTCTCTGGAATTTATCTTACATTATCTGACTCCTGCCACCACCCAGAATTTACATAGTTTTTGTGTATATAAATGCATTCTCTCCTCCTCAAAATTTAGTAAAATATAATAAAAGTCTATATATTATCAGTTTTAGGACATGCAACTCAACAGCAAACCAGCCATTTCTTGGAAGTGAAAGTAAATATTTTGCTTATTTGCTTTATTTCTTTTTCCTCTTGGCAAACACATGATTCTTGATATTTCAAAACTATCTGCCTTGTATTTTAATTATTTGTTATTTTCTAAAGCCTTCCTTAGATATAAAAGATATCCATAAGTAAAGCTTTTAAAGTACTATTGAGGGTTGCCGCTGTCATTCTATTATTCTTTGAATCAATACCTAAACTAATACCTTCGGAATAGTATTTCAAATGAGCATTACTTATTAGAGCTTTTTTTAAAAAAAGTATCTAAAGTGTGCTTCTTCCACCTTTCCCTGTGTATTTACACCTCTTTGATTTTGCTTTATGAGCAGCAAAAGCAAACTGTCACTATTTGCTGTAAATTGAAGCTTTTAATAACTATGTCTGTTCTACAACATTTGTCAGCTTTGAATAATCTGTCAGTAGAAAATAAAAATAGCAAGAAAACTCAGCAGCAGTGACACTGAGAATTTATCTGCTTTGCTAAAGTAAGGTAAAACATAATCTTGAAGGATAAGCATTTGGCATTTTTTTCTTCAAATAATGTAAATTTGAACTGACTCTTCCTCAAATAAATTTTAGATGAAAAGTTGGCAAATCAATGATTGAATAAAGTTTTATCATTAAACACAGAACACCTTTTAACCTAGAAAGAAGAGAATAAAGAGGTTACTTCAGATCATTGATTCAATCACATATGCCTTGTCTGACATAAACTTGAAAAATAAGTTTTATAAATACATTAAAAGAAACTTGATAGCTCAGTGGTAAAAACTTGGATGCACACAGTGTTTAAATTTTTAAACTATTTCATAGTAAAAATTTATGTGCAGGAGATCATCTTGGATATGTGACAATAAAAGATTAATTTATCTAATAAAGATGATTCAAGTAAATCAAATTTTAAATAAATTCCATAGTCCACATTTTAATTCATAAATTGTGTGTGTCGGTTATAAATATTAAAAACATGAATGAAATATATATTATGAAAAATTCACTGCTTTCTCCTTTTAGATAAAAACATGAAAAGTTTTCAGGACTCCTAATTGGTGCTGACTTCCAGTTTGTTAATTGAGACCCAGTTCTTGCCATTGTGCCTTTTTCTTCTCTTTGCCTATCTACTCGAAAGTGTCTCTTCTCGAAAGATAACTTTATCATTGTCTTTATCAATAACAATGAACATTTATGGAGGACCTACTATGCAGCATATTTAATAATCGTGCCACACAGTAGGAAGTAACATGGAAGAAAGCAAGCAGAAAATGTTGTTAAAAATGTGCTTAGCTGTGCTACTGTGTGGTCTTCACTTAAACCTCTATTGTAAAAAAAGATAATTAATAAGACCACATGAGCCTTCTGTCTCACCTGTCAAATTTTGACTTGCCTGCAAATATAGGGAGTTTTAAAATAACCACAGTGAGCTAAAGAGATGGTTTCTGCTTTTACAGAATGGATATACCTGCATGTTTTAATTTACTTATGTATCATCGCTATTCCATTCTTACAGATTGAGCCTGAGGGAAAGAGTGAATTAATTATTGTCAAAATTAATAAGATAATTACATATGTGTAATTTTACAAAGTGCTCTACAACTGTGTTTCTCAATGATGAGAAATGCCTACTCCTAAACCTTCTTTGGGAGGAGATGGAATTTGAAAAGAGTTTTAAATGGCAGGATGTGTTTTGTTTTCTTTTTTAAACAAAAGTATTAGTATAGTGTTAAGTCCTATTTTTTGATAATGATAAATAGGGAATTTACTTTATTACTGTGTATGAGTAGGTTTTGTTTTTTCCAAAATTAAGTCTCCTTATGTCTCTTGCAAAATTTTATTTCAAATAAGATTAAAGGAAATCAGTAAAATTGGGACATTAATCACACATTAATGCTTTGTGAAGACATTTGTATTTTTTTCTGCAGAAAATTTTTATACTGAATTCAGTGAAGAATTCAGTTGCATTCTGTCTATCCCCTAGAAAAATCACTTGCCTATAAAAAAAATGAATAGGGAAGATGGGAGATGATAATACTGCTCTGTGGCATTTTCCCTGTCCTGATTTGCAAGATAGTGGTAACAAAGCACTTGATTTCATTTTTTTTTCTTTTTGTGCCTCTTGCATATAGAAAAGTTAAAAATTTTGTTTGTTTCTGTCTTTTTTTAGTAGCTCTGATTTTAAGTACCTCTTAGGATTTACAAAGCTACGTCTTGGGTTTTTTCAGGTGCGTTGTTTCTTTTTTAAATACTGATAAGATTCTCCCCTTTGAATGTGCTTTTTCTTTTTAATTTTGTTAATTGATTTGGATAAATAAGTTATCCCAGTTGTGTGGCTATTGAAGAAATAAGATGCATATCTCAGAGGAGGAGAGTAATTTAATTCTCAGTTTTCACACATGCTGAATATGTGTCTTCGTGATTCACACGGGCCACCTCTAATCTGCGTTTTGTTAGGGAATTTGCCTGGCTTGTAAATAAATTAGAGTGAAAACCTTTTTAAGATAAAGCTGCATTTGATGGTTCAAAAAATAAATTAAAAATGAAGATGAGATTGTTTAAATCTTTGATTAAGATAGTTCATAAAGTTCTCATGGTTTTTTTAAAAAGAAATATTTAAATGGATTTCCGTTAACCATTTAACGGAAATGGTTAAGGGAAATCCATTTAAAAGTCTCAGAACAGAATCTTTTCATAGAACCTCTAGTGGAAAGAGGAAAATAATATACCACAGAAGTCTTTGTAAATAAATAAAATGGGTACAAAACTATGCTGTCTACCCTAAGTGAATCATTGTGCAGTATATGCATGTATTGAAACAACACACTGTACCCCACAAATATGTACAAGAAAATGTTAGGGTATTTTGACAAAAAATAAAATAAAAGTCATCCGCCATAAATAATGCTTTTATATTAATGACTTGGGCAAATTACTTAACATTTTTCATCCCACTGTTTTCTGTTCCTAATAGGTTAAGCAAAGCTAGTAATTAAAAAACACTATCTTGGTTTTCAACAGTGAAGTGTGAATTACAGAAACTCTTTGTTCTAAATCTTCTGAATATATTCCAGGTACATTTAATTCTCTGGAAGGCAATACTTTTAAGAGTGAATAATTGAATTTTTATTTAATTTCAGAAAATAAATGAGTTTTTTGTTGTTTTAGCCATCTGTTTACCCCCTCCCTCACTGTTGTCCCCTCCCTGCTGCTCCAGACAAGCCGTAGACTTGACTGTGCTGAGATTTCAGCTTCTCCTCTCGTATCTCCAATGTGGAGGCACATAACAAGCTTTGACATATCTTCACAGGCAATATGAAGGAGAAAAGCAAGAAGCAAAATGCCCAGAGAGTAAGCAAATCAGCATCTGAGAAATCAGGTTATCTGACCTTGATCGATTTAGCTGTCTTTTGAACTGCCTTAGTTTCCCCAAAATGATCAATCTTTGAGAGACTAAAGAAAAAAGTGATTCAGAGAGACTTCATTCAGAAGTAAGCACATAGTTCGGTGGCAATCCCAGTTCCCACTAATGTGCCAGTCAAATAGTTAGATGGCAAAGCACTCACATGCTGGTGTGATTTTCTTAACAGCTTTATTGAGATAGAATTCACATACCATACAGTTCAGCCATTCAAAATGTACAGTTCAATAGCTTTTCATGTATTTATAGAGTTAGCATCCATTGCCACAGTTAATTATAGAACATTTTTAGTATCCTAAAAAGAAATCCCACAATGCTTAGCATCACCCCCAATTCCCTTTCCCCCAGCCCCTGTCAACCACTAATCTACTGTCTGTCTATGGATTTGCCTGTTCTGGACATTTTCCATGAATGGGATCATACCATATGTGGTCCTTTGTGACTGGCTTCTTTCACTTAGCTTGTTTTCAAGTTTCATGCACATTGTTTAACATGTGTTAATATGGACTTCATTCCTTTTTATGGGTGAATAATATCCCATGGTTATACCATATTTTATTTATCCATTCATAAGTCGATGGACAGTTGGGTTGTTTCCAGTGTTTGGCTATTGTGAATAATGCTGCTATGAACATTTGCAACCAAGTTTTTGTGTAGACATATGTTTTTATTTCTCTTGGGTGTATACCTAAGAGTGGAATTGATGGGTCATGCTGTAATTCTATGTTTAACCATTTGAGGAATTGCCAGACTGTTTTACAAAGTACCTGCAACCATTTTACATTTCCACCAACAATGGATGAGGGTTCCAAAATCCCCACATCCTGACATGTTATCTGATTTTTTTTATTATAGTTTCCCTAGTGGGTGTGAAATGATGTCTCATTGTGGTTTTGATTTGCATTTCCCTCATGACTCTGATATTGAGCATGTTTTCAATGTGCTTATTCACTTTTTAATATTGTTAGTTACAGTGTCTTACAAACTGATGCTCAATACCATAGTACCTTTTGTGGCTAGTACTCAGAAGCATCAACTAGCGTGTGCCATGTCTGTAGTAACCCCTGAAGCTGAAGAGCTTTGGGCCCTGTCTCTGTGACCTATGGGGTAGAAGGAAGGAAAAGACATTGTTAAATATGTGAAATAAAGTCTTTGGGGAGCTAGGATTGAAGTGTGTGCTGGGACCACTCCCATGAGGGTGGAATGGAGGGTTTGATTACACTAGAGAGAAGGGGATGATCAGGAGAAAAAGAGTCACAGACGAGGTCTTGGTGAACAATGATGCTTCGGTCATTGAACCCAGAAGGGGGTTATGAGGATGAAAATCCATGGCTCCTGACTGTGTGGATGGTGAGCAGTGACCATTGTGGTCTTGGTCTTGACAGTGAAGGTATTTTAAGCCACGGTTTAACATTGCATTCCTGACCTGGTGTCTTTCTCCCTTACTAAAACCTTCCCTGCTGGGTAACGTGCTTTCTCTTATCACCTAAGCAAGATCTGTGACCATTTGGTCCAGTAACTGCTTTGTTACTGTTGCTTTTGTTGTGGTGGTGATTTCTGTTTCTGAATGCTCATGAGAATCCCTTTTAGTGCCAAGTTTATATCTGGGGGAAAAAAAAAAGTCCTTTTAGAAAAAAACATGATTTGTAATCTTTAATTTATGAAATATGAAGTGATCTCCCTAGGTCTTTTGCATATGTGAAAGAAATTTTTCTTTTGAAAAATGTTGTTATTGTTTGCCTACCACAAAATGTTTGGATTTTCAGGGTTTTAAAAAATTATTATTCTTTCTTTTTCTGATACCTTTTATGGTTTTGGAGAAGATCAGCTTCTGTGAAGCATGCAAATAAAACCACCCTCCACACTAAATCTTACCTAGAGCACTTCTGCCTGTTAAAGACTCTCCAAGACAGTCTTTAAAAGATGTACAGGAGAAGTGACTTTCAACAACCTTGACTAACCCAAATCCTTATTTATGTTTACTAAATTTGCAACTCTGACATGATATTTTAGAAAGCCATATAAAATGATTTTACCCATTGGGTATGGCATTTGATGGCTTGAGGAAAAATGGATTTGTATCTTGAAACTTCTGAAACCGTTTCAACGTCTCAGTCCTTTTTCTCCCTGCTAAGATATAAAAAGAAGGGTGCTGAGAAATCAGAGCTATTAAATATTGTCACACAACTTCTTTGGTTTTATCTTCTTAAAGATAAAATTAGATCAGGAATACAGGTCTTTCTAGAATGCTTTCATGAAAAAATAGGCTATTGCAGAAATACCATAAAATAATTAAAGCTCAGTTATCTGGAGTGGTGTTTTCTTAAATATAATTTAACCTATCCTAATACATATTTTTGCTTATAAAAATGACTTTTATAATAGCACTGAGAAAACTTTTATACCTAGTCCCCATTGCTGTTCATCATAAACATTGCTTTTCCATTTGTTTTTTCTGCAGGTCCATTTAGCATGCAAAATCATAACATTGCAGTCTGCATGGCAGTTAATGCCACAGGCCTTGGAGACCAACAGGGCCTGGTTCAGATCCTAGTGTCACCACTTTGTAGCTTTATGACCTTGAGCAAGTCCTTTAGCTTCTTCTATATCTCACTTTCGCCTGTTGTAACATGTAAAATCCATGATAGCATATACCTTCTAGGACTGCTACAAAGAATAATTAAGGCAGTGCATGGAGAGCACACAGCCAAGTCCCAGGCACATGCTCCACACCAGACAGGTAACCTGTAATTACCATCTTTGCAGTTATATCTACTTAGTGGAAAATGGGAATGTTTAAATTCAGATCCCTGAGACTATTGAGACACATTTTCATTGTGGTGATAACTCACTTTGAAAACATGAACTTCCTATACAATTTGTAAGTCATTCCATTCAGGTATGTCATGATGAATTGTTGAAGATAATCACCCAGCTTATACTTACTGAGACCTTGGCAGGTGTCAGGCACTGCTCCTGGGGTTGTACTTGTATTTTCTAATTTAGCCTTAACAACAAGCCTTGAAGACAGGTGTTCTTAGTATCTCTGTTATGTAAATTTGGAAATTGAGGCACAGGAAAGTTAGCTAACTTTCCTGAGGTCACATAGGTAATAAAGGTAGCACCAGGATAGATAACTCTAAGAACTATTTTACGTATTGATCATTCTATGTTCCTTGAGAGGGAATGAATGATGTAGCAGTTGTTTGTCACTTTAATTATTGTGAGGAGGAATAAGGTAACAGGAGTTAATTATACACTTGTTTCTAGCCTTATTTTTTATATAATATATAATTCATATAATATATTTTAAGTAGTGCATCCATTATCATAGATGAAGCCTCTGTTCACAAAGTGCTAACTACTTAAATGAATTCTTTAATGTACAAGCGTTATTTACAGACTGAAAGAATGTTCACATCTTCAAGTATCCAGTAGAAATCCACTGAAGTAAAGGGTAGCCGTCATTTTTAAGGCAGTAATGGTATTTCTGTTCTCGGTAATAGATCACATCTGCTATCCTGTTCTGTGAATCATCGTTTATGTGTTTGACGTTGTCCAGACAAATCTGTATGATCCTCATGGCTAGGTATTATTGGACTGACTTCTTATACTGTATTGCGATTCTTAAAGAAAACAGTTCTGTACAGATTCATAACTGTCCTTCAAGATATTATCTCTGCAGTGCCATGCTGTTCTATAAATCCCTTTGTTATAAAAACACATTTTTTGTTGTCTCCTGAGTAAATTAAGCAATAAACACATGCACTTATCAAAAAAAAAAAAAAACTTTTTACTTGTTCAGCTCTTAGAATTAGCATTTTAATATAAACATTAATAAATATTTGTTTTGGCTTGTTATTTAAAAAATAAGCATGTAATTTTACTGCATATAAATCACACCCCAATTAACCTGACTTTAAAAAAGTAAAGTATAATTATTTGAAATCTTGAGACTGGCAAAGAATTAATATAGGTATAAATATATAAATTCAAAATAGAGAATTCAGAAGGATTTTGTTTGATACAATGGTTAGTCTTTTGGAAACAGGTGTTATTTCAGGGTCCTTTTAGAGAATATTTATCTGTATGACTAGAAGAGAATATTATAAATGGGATTTCAAAAATAATGCTCTAATTTTATATAACATTAAAGTCCCTCCAAAGCCAAGAATGATGTTTCTTTGTTTACCTGCTATGTGAAAACATGCCATCCTGGATATAATTAATGGCCAGAAAACTTAAAACAAAGAAAGTGGGTCTTGTTTCAGGGTGCAGTCAAAAATCTGTGAAAAAATCACTAATGGAAAAGGTTAGGAACCCAAATTCCACCTCTGGCAAAAGATTCCTATTGCTAGCCAGAGTCCAATGTCAAAAGTTAGCATTGGTGCAGTTTCTGTCTTTAAGTTGCCATGTATGGATCTCCACAGAACAGCACTTTATCTTTCTACAGCTTCTCTGGATTATTCAGTTTCATTTTTCCAGACATTTGTTATGTCCCTTCTTCTCTCCTTCCTCGCCTACCTGTCTGGCTTTGTGCATCTTCCTACTTTTTAGTCACTTTATTAAAGAGAAAGGGGATATCAGTATTCTTCTGTGTCACCAGGTAATATATCAGGTAACAGAGGAAATCAAAATCTGACTAAAATCAGACCAATGCCTATTATCAAATCCATCCCTGTTTCCATATCCAAGAAAAATTAAGTGCAGGATGTTTTTATAAACCTATAATGCCAAGTTTACAAAAGTTAGCTGTATCTTAGATTGTTAGAGCTGAAAGGAGTCACCTGGTATAATTTTCAGACTTAGTGCAACCAGCTTGCCAGAGGCCCCTGTGCCAGGAAATGGACCCTGCTGCCCCCTCTGCCATGCAGGTCAGGTTTCTGATCCCTTTCTCTGCGCAGAGCCAAATTGCATAGCACAGCCCATGCCTTCCTGCTCTCCTGCCTGCATGAGCAGCTGGTCAGCTGTGAAAGCAGGTACAGCTGCTGCTGAAGGTTGACCTGGAGTGAATATCCCGTGGTGGCTGTAGCAAAAGTTTAAGAATTATTCTGGCTTTGGGGCTAAAAGTTTCATTTCTGGGAGGAGGGGGCTGGTGTTGATGGAAATCTGGCCTAAGAGTTTCAGAGAGCCAAGTCCATTGATAGGCTGACCCAAGTCCTTGCTCTCTGATTGTTCTAATAAAAATGTGCTTACAGGGCCGACCCCGTGGCTCACTTGGGAGCCTGCGGCGCTGGGAGTGCAGCAGCGCTCCCGCTGTGGGTTTGGATCCTATATAGGGATGGCCGGTGCGCTCACTGGCTGAGCGCAGTGCGGGCGACACCAAGCCAAGGGTTATGATCCCCTTACCGGTCACAAAAAAGAAAAACAAACAAACAAAAAAAAAAAAAACAGAAAAATGTGCTTACAACAACCTGTACCATATATAGGTATGGAAGAGGGAGTAGTGTAAACTTTTTTAATTGTTCTATCTGTTTTGAAGAAAAGTCCTGATAACATAAATAGTTGGTAAAAGATAGTCACATCAAGTGATTTTGTATTTGGTCCTAGACACTGACTTTAATGGTCGTGATGATAGGAAGGATATTAAAAGTCTCCTTGCCTAATATTAATGCTGAGAGAGGACCCATTGTTCACTCACTTCCTTCAGCCAACAGCAGTGATTCAGAGCCTCTTTGACATTTAGGACAGGCGCTCTGCTAAGTGATTCAAAGGTGCCTGAAGCCAGGTGTGTTTTGTGCCCATGTGAGTGTACAGAGCAGTAGGGGAGACACACCTTATAAATAATCACATAGTCTCATAAATAGATGTATATTATAAACTGCAGTCAGTTTGGAAAAGGAGAGGTAGGCTATACTATGAGAGCTCATCACAGGGGACTTGACAGCTGAACAAAGCTCTGAAGAGTGGCAGGAGCTAACAACATGAAGGAATGAGAAGGGTAAGTGGTGTCCAGGAGTGAGCCCAGCAGAGAAAGGCACATGTACAAAGGCCCTGTGGCAGCAGAGGGCAAGGCCCATTTGAGAAATTCACTATGCTTGGAGTAAGGAGAATGGTCCCAGGTGAAGTCAAAATTGCTAGGCAGGGGCTAATTCCAGGACCCATAGTCCATGTTAAGGATCTTTATCCTCCAGTGCAAGTGTGAAAGGGCAGGGGTGTGATCAGATTTTGCTTTTTGAAAAAATTGCTTTAGGCTACGTGTGTACAATGGAGCAGAAGTGAAGAGACCCATAGCTAGTCTATTTCAGGGGCCTAGATGAGAGACAGTGGTAGCTTAGACCAGACAGGTGATGAGGTTAAGGTGTGTACAATGGAGCAGAAGTGAAGAGACCCATAGCTAGGCTATTTCAGGGGCCTAGATGAGAGACAGTGGTAGCTTAGACCAGACAGGTGATGAGGTTAAGAACGTTATTTAGGGTTGAGAACTTGGCAGCACTTAAGTGACAGTTGGGTAGGAGGAAGGATCAAATTTCAAGGTTGTTTCTGGAGGTTATGTTTCCACTGCAGGCACAGTAAATACAGGGTCAGAAATTAAAAGTACAATTCAAAGTTGCTAGACTCCAAAATGTACTGCATTTTGTCCTCTCTCACTCTGCCCCCACCTCCCTCTCTCTCTCCCTCTCCCTCTCCGTCCTTCTCTTTTCCGTCCTTCTCTGTCCCTCTCTTCCTATCACATAATTTTCCTAACTTTCTGGTTCAACTCAGACAGAAAAATTGGGTCCTTGTAAAGACACTTTGGTTCATGACTTTGCAGATGCCCAGTGCTAGATCAGTTCCCATTAATATGAAAAGGGTGGGGGGAGGTTTGATATCCAGCTTTTCTGAAATATATTGTCTCATTGATATTAAAAGCATACAACTTCCGAGCACTTATTTAAAACTCACCAGTAAGATAAAACATGAGCTGGCTAGGTTGTCTGTAGGTGCTAAACCGAATGTCCGCATGAGTTGCAGTGTTGCTGTAAATATTTCCAGGCACAGACAGGTAGATGCAATAGGAAAAACCCGAACAAATTCTTAGGATGCCAATATTGTCACAAAGTCTCCATGCAGAATGAAGTTGTTTGACAAAGTGTTTCCCTGGTGATTTGGCTGCAGATGAAAATGTCTTCAGCAATAAAATTTCGTGCTGGAGTCTCAGCTCTGTGCACTCATCATTCAGCAAATGACATATCAAGGATCTTTTTTGCTGTATTAGTTAATATGTTGGCAGAAATATGTGAAACATTGTTATTCCCCTCAATTTCTGTGCATGGATTTTTTTCTACCTTTAAATATAAATTAATTTTCCCAAAGTATTTTGCCAGCTATAAATTTATTACTAATCAATAGGATTGCAATAGAACAGAAATAAAAAGTTTATTATTATAGGGATTTTCTTAGTTACCAGTACTAGAAGACTTATAATAATAAGAGCTGCTGTTTTGCCATCATTTGAAAGTGATTTCAGGGAAATTTAAGGGTTGGTAATGCAATTAGTGATGAAGCATATTTTAATTATAGTAACTGGATAAGCTGCTTAGAGCTTTATGGATTAATACATTATTGTTTAATAGGTCAGAGTCACCTGTGATTTTAATCACACTTCCCATTGTAGGCACAGTTTTATTACCAATGGTGTCTTATAACTTAATAATTTATACATAAATGAGTTCAGAAGTTCCATTTGCATGATATCAAAGAAATAATTTACCCCATACATTACCAATCATCAACAGGAGCCAAGTCCTTCAGGATCACAGCTGAATAACTGTCCGAAATTGTTTTGCATTAAAAGATACTTATAATAATGAGATCATTTTACACTGCACTATGTTATTTCTATTCATGCCAAGTCTAGGTTTCACAAAGTCATTTAAAAAACAGGAGAGAAGATGAATCACAATAATTTCACACATATTTAATAAGCATGAATTATCTAGTGAAGTCAACATCCATTCTTTAAGTTGTGAAAACCATAAGGTGTTTGAGTTAATGCTGTATTGTAGAATTTTCTTGTTTGATGCTGTTTTCTCCCCCACTCCCAGTCCCGCCAGGCTTTAGTGCATGTCAGAAGCTATTATATGGGCTGGATTGAGCTGTGTTTATTTTAGTGGCATGCGTGTCATACTGTAGCTTAAGGTTTGCAGAGCTTCTGTGCATCCTAGCCTCTGGGCCTCCATTACCATCTCAGAGAAAGCAGTCTCATCCCATCCAAAACTAACCTCTCAAAGAGCCCCCTGTGAGAACACCCCGGGCCCCTGTCCTTGCACGGAAGCAGAGAAACTAACACTCAGTGATTGACTACTTTACAGTAAGCACTGTGCTAGTTTGTACTTGTCATTTCTGTAAAGATTTTATTTTAAATCATAAACCCGCTGGGGTTTTGGTTCTGCGAAGTCTTTTGAGGCCACAATGTGATATTGGAGAATCTAGACTGGGATGATCTGCACAGTATGCAAGGAAGTTAATAGGTACTGAGCAAAAAAAAAAAAGTCAGGGGGTGTTATGTTCAAATGAACTTCAGAAACCTTGGCAAGACTTTTCTGATATGCTGTTACACATCATGAGCGTCCATGGAGGAGATCCAGCTTTCAGCCTGTTCCAAACTTAATTGACCATAGCACCCTTTTTAGAAGAGTGTCTTACCCTTGGTTTCTTCTTCTGTAAAATATATACATCAAAATATGTAAGATGTATTAAAAAGTATATAGTTACACTATTCTAACACCCAAATTTTGTCAAAGTAGAAGAAATAACAATATGTTCATATGATTTAGAAGCTGTAAAGTATGATAAAAATGTAACAGATTATGAAACAGTATAAAAAATAATGTGCCACATTTTGTAATTGTTCACATTCTAGGAATCTGGATGAGGCTCTTTGTGTTTCTTTATTCTTCTGCTCCCCCTCTCTTCTGTGCTAGGAAACTCACTTCTGTTTTTCAGGATTCTTATTACAAATTGTTGAAAATTGTCATTAGTGTGTGGTTGATCTAAGTTCTCATTTTGAGTGGCTTTATTAGTTGTATTTATGCCATCTTCTGAATACTCGCTGTCAGTTACTGTAACACCTAGAATGGCTTTTTGTTATATTAATACAGCCCTATGATCATCTGTACATTTCCTCTGTTTGCACTTAGCTTTTCCAGATTGGTCTAAGCTTTTAAAAAGCGGGAGAGGGTGTTCAAAAATGGGGAGGGCCTAAAAAAGGGGGGAGAATATACATCAAATTTCCTGCTGCATAGAGAGGTAGATAGCATGCACTAGGATAAACTTTCTGGCTCCAACCTCCTGATTTTCCTGTTTCCTGTTATTCCTGCATGCTCACAATAGCATATTCTTAAATGTTTACTAAATTAACAAATGACTTTGGGTACCATAGAGATGGTTTTTTGACTTCAAGTGGAGGCGAGATTGAATTTCTTTGTAGTTTGATCTTGTGCTGTTGATTCTGTTTATGGTGATGTGGAGAACATAGAGCTTTTCAAGGGTGATGTCAATAAGCTGATGTGTTGATAATATAGTTTATCTATAGCATTTTGGTTGCAGGAAATTAAAAGAATATGTTTCACTCAACACAAAGTGTGGTATTTTTTATTACTCATTTGCTCATTCAACCAGTATTTATAATGCCTGTTCCCTACAACAGGGAATAAAGAACAACCTCTGTCTTCATGAAGTTTGCATTCTAGTGCAGAGAGAGAAACAGTGAATGAAGGGATGTCTGTTATGTTAGATGATGATAAGACTGAGGGGGTGGGAAGTGTGGGGGAAGGGGATTGCCAGCTTATTTATAGTGGTCAAGGAATGCATCAGAGATATGAAGAATATGCCGAAATTTAGGGCAAAAATGCTTCAGACAGTAGGATCAGCAAGTGCACCCATCCAGGGAGAAGCAGGTTCACGTTGAGGAGCTAGGGAACAGTGGTAGGAGTGAGATCAAACAGGTGACAGGCACACATCATGTAGGTCTCTTGCACCACTGTAAAGAGTTTGGCCTTCATTCTTAATGGGACAGTAAGCCTTTGGTGTGTTTTGAGCAGAAGAGTGACAAGATCCAGCTAACCTTTTAAAAAAGATCACTGCTACAAGGAGGCATAAAAAGGAAGCAGAGGAAACAATTAGGAGGCAATTGCACTGATACAGGCAAGATTTGATGATGGCTTGGCCCAGAGTGGCAGCAGTGGAAATGCCAAGAAGTGTAAGATGCTAGGTATTTATTTGAAGGGGGAAGGGCTGGCAGAATATGGCAGTTAATTGGATGTGGGATGGGAGAGAATTAGAAGAATCTGGGATGACTTCACATTTTAGCTGAGCAACTTGAAGAATGAAGTTGGCATAACTAAGGTGGTGGAATACTGGCAGTGGAACAGATATGAGGAAGGAACAGTTTGGGGGTTAAGGGTGAGGCATCCAGGTGAGGACATTCAGTAGGCAAGTGTCTCTAGGAGTCTGGAGGCAGGATTGAGATCTTGGCTGGAGACAGAGATGTGTCATGATGTGTTTCTGGTTAGTAGTCATGAGTCTGGAGATCATCTAGGGTGTAAGCATAAATAAAGAGAAGAGAAGAGGTCCAGGCACCAAGTCATGAGGCACCAGACCAGCACAGGAAACTGAGAAGGGGCAGCCAGTCGTGAAGATATGAAGAAAACCAAGTGAATTCAGTATCTCAAGTTGGTGGACATTATCAGCTCTGCCAATTGCTGTTGATAATTGGAGGAAGATAGATTGAGATACACTGCCTTTTGAGTTGATGCTGTAGAGGCCTTATCAAGGCCAAGAGCTTGCTTTGGTGAAGTAGAGGGGCTAGCTGGATGGGGTTCAACACAGATAAGTCTTTTGCTGCAAATGAGGACAAAGATATGGTGGTAGCTGGGTTAAGGACTGGCAGTAACACAGTGTGTTTTATGTGAATGTGAACGGCTAGCAGAGTGGGGGAAGCAGATGATGTAGGAGAGAGGGGACAGTTGCTGGAGCATGTCATTACATAGGTAGACAGGATTTGGATCTTGAATTCAAGGAGAGAGGCTGGCCTTGCCCAGGGTCCCCAGCAGTTCATCTGGAGCCAAAGGAGAGAAGGTAGAATGTGCGACCCTGGCATAGGTAGGTTGGTAAACTGATGCTGGGACCAGATGGAAGTTCTCTCTGCAGTGTTTCAGTTTTCTCAGTGAAATAGGAAGCAAGGTTATCACTGAGAGGGAGGGTAGAGGAGGAAGTGTTATAGCATTAGACGTTTGGGGAGAGAGAAAAGGGTATAGAATAGTTGGCCAGCAGAGGGAGAGAGAATGGGCGGAAGAAATGAGGTGGGGTGGCCAGAAGGACAAGGGCTCTTGGTGATAATCCAAAAAATTCGAACTTTTCTCTTTTTTCTTGTTGCTGCATTAGGACAGTTTGACCAGGATATCTGCAAAAGTAACCACTATCCCATTGTATAATGGAAAATTCCCCAGTTTGTTTATCTATTTGGCTATAATTGGACATTAATGTTTCCAATTTAAGGCTATTATGGATCTAGCTGCTGTGAACATTCTCTACAGGACATAACATTTCATCTCCCTAGAAGCAGGATCACTGGGTCATAGAATATGTGTATATTTAACTTGGTTAAGAACTGCCAAACAGTTTCTGAGGTGGTTGCTCTGTAGAAGTAACCAGGTAAATGCTCCACCCCTTTAGGTAGAAAGTGAGCCTAGTAAATGAACTGCAGTGTATGAAGTATGGTAAACAGAAAGCATAATGAAATAGAGATTCGGAGTCTCATCTTAGTCCCAGCAAATCTTAGGGAGGTCACTGAACTTCTGTGGATTCTTATTGATTTATAAGGTTCCTTCCAGATCCCACATGCTTTGATTTTTGGTAGAATTCTGAAGAGATTCGGAGTCTCATCTTAGTCCCAGCAAATCTTAGGGAGGTCACTGAACTTCTGTGGATCTTATTGATTTATAAGGTTCCTTCCAGATCCCACATGCTTTGATTTTTGGTAGAATTCTGACACATGTTAATAAACAGACAGAAAGTCACATCTCTGTATGTTTTTATTGTGTGGGAGTTGAACAGCCTTTAATGTACTAAACACAGAAAGAAAATCTAGAATATAAGATGCAGGATTAGGCTGAAAATCACTTATTCTGTAAAACAAAACATCATAAGGTGATACAGGATTCTACTCAACATTTTTATAAAACGTTGTCTACCTATATTATCGCAAATACTGGAAGGTGCAAGTAGATGGTTTAAGGGATAAATGCTTGTACATCCACTGTTTGGATTGCCATGGCTTGTTTTGGAACCAGTGTAACAAGACATTTGCCTCTGTTCCTTTTGCAGAACTACTGGGCAAATGTTTTGCTCACCTAGACTCTCTCCAACCAAGAGCAAAGAAAATATCTTAGTTGCCTTCCAGCAGGCAGGAGTGATAGCCCCATTGCCATTTTGCACTAGAACTTGTCTGTAAGTGGATTTAAATGTACATTGCTGCAAATCTCCCTCTGTTAACTTCCTGGCTTCCTTTGCACATACTTCAGCACCACATGCTGAAGGGTGCACTTGGGCAGAGACTGAGGAGTCATGGTTCACTTGGTTGAAGCCGTCTGATAAATAGAGGATGTTAGAAAAGACAGATTGAACATCAGTGTGAGATCGCATAGTGCTATAATTTGTCTTTTGGGTTAATGAGAATTAAGAGTGGGGAGGAGAAAACCAGTTGGAGATAGCCCTGAACCAGGTGGTGATCAGTGGTGGAGGTAGATGGCCAGTTGGCATCAGTCACCCTTTGAGGTCCTGGGGTTGTGAGGTCCTAACCCTCCCAGGGCAGGACGAATACGCTCTGCTTATCACAGTTTTTTCAAAAGGGACTTTGAAGAGTCTGAACAATGAAAGGTGTGCATAGGCTCATGGAGTCTTGGAGTTGAGATGTTAGAGGTCAGTTAGACCAAACTCTTATCCACAGCATCTCTGACCTGATTGTCATCTGGACTGTGCTTGAATAACTCCAGTGACCTGGGACTCCAGTGACCTTAGCTCAACTACTGTAGGACCTATGTGCTTTTCAGAACATTCCCTGAGTGTTCAGCCTCACCAACCCAGTGCTGTGCAACCTTTCTTCCATGACAGAGGAAAGAATCTAATAATGAAAGTACACCCCCAGCTAGCATGGGAGTAGCAGCTGTGGTTGGTTCTGATTCCCTCCCTAGATGGGGATGGGATCTGTTTTCTTTGCTTATAACAGAATATCTGAAACTGGGTAACGTATAAAGAAAAAAGGTTTATTTCTGCTTATTTCTTGCAGTTTTAGAGGATGGGAAGTCCAAGGTCAAGGGACCATATCTGGTGAGGGCCTTCTGCCTGGTGGGGACTTTCTAGAAAGTCCCATGGGGAGGCAGGGTATCACATGGCGAGGGCTGAGCATGAGCATGCTAACACTGTCACTTTCTCTCCTTATAAAGCCCCCAGTTTACTCCCTGATAACCCTTTAAACCACTAACCCATTACTCCATGAATGGATTAATCCAATCACCTCTTATAGGCCCCACCTTTCAAATACAAAATCGGGGGTTAAGTTCCCACATGAGCTTTGAAGGAAACAAACATTCAAACCATAGCAGTGTGGATGATGGGCACCATAAGCATTTCTTTCTGTTCTTTCTTGGAGGCACAAATAAACATTTTGTTTTTTCTGCCCAGGAACCATCGTATCCTAAGTGGCCCTGATTTATCTTCTCATTGGTCTATAATGATGACTCCTTGTTACATTCAGCTTTTGTTCTTCATAGCTATTTAAAAGGCCATTCTTAGGTATCTCTAAAACAATGATTCTCAACCAGGGTGATTTTGCCCACCAGGGGACATTTGGCACTCTCAGAGGACATTTGGTTGCCACAGCTGATGTGGGGGGCTCTATTGATATCCATCAGGTAGAGGCCAGGGATGCTGCTAAACATCCTATAGTGCAAAGGACAGCCCCCGACGACAAAGAGCTCTCTGGCCCAGAATGTTTTGGTGCTAGGGTTGAGAAACTCTTGTTTAAAGGGACAAACAACCAGCAGAACCATCCAATGGTGGCCTTCACAGTTACCAGTTTTTTGCTTTGGCTATGTTAATATCTAGGAAGATTCAAGACTTTTCATTTCACAAGCAGAAGACCTTCTGCATTTATATTTGTTTTCAGGGTGGTCATCCAGAAGAGTTAGAGCAGAACCAAGCAGTTTTCCATAGAAAGAATTCACTGGAAATCAGTCGTTGGGGGCAGGGCTATTGCGATGTGACGCCGTGGCTGTGGGGCTCGCTTACTTTAAACCTTAACTTTCCTCACGGAGTGGTAGATGCCTTTCGATCATAAGTAGGGGTTTATTTTTAGAAGCCTCTCAGGTTTTATAAGACAAATCCAACTTACTACTAATAAACCAAGGAGCTGTGTGTCACCTCCAATTAAAAGAGAAGACTGAACAGAGTCAGGATCAGAGAGTTTTCAAAGACTTTTTTCCAATAGTTTATTGATACCATTTCAGAAAGCAATTTGTTTTCCCTAGTTTATGGGAAATTCTAAGTCTGGCATCTTGTTTATGGTTTTGTAGAGGTTTTGTTTGTTTGGTCTTGTTTGTATAGTTGGGAGACAAAATGAAAAAACTTGAAAGAAAATCATGTGAGGTATTTTTTTCCCTCATTGTCTGTAGAAAACAAAAGTAACATGGACACAAGTTTTTATATGCAGTAGTAGCGTGACAGGCGTAAGCAATGAATAATTTCACACACACCCTTTTTGGGGTGGAATCCATGCTGAGAGAGGACACAGTAGAGCATGTCAGTCAAGGTGGCAGCTAATTAGATGAGCTCCAGTGCTTTTCTGGACAGCTTCCAGAAGCAACACCCTGTCACATGGGCCATGAACATCAGTTCAAGTCAGCCCTTCTTCCCCCATTCCTTTGACTCAAATCAATCCAAACTGGAAAATGGATGGAATAAACATTTCTGGGGTGCCTGCTTTGTGCTAGACTATACGCTTTGTGCTAGACTATATGCTTTGTGCTAGTCTGGCTTTGTGTCAGACTGTATGCTCAATGTGGGGTATCAGAATGGAAATAGGAAGCATGCGTTCTTTAGGGGCACAAAAGTCAGGCCAGAAAGAAGTCCTGGACTCACGATGAATTGTTAAGTCAGTGATATTACAATGGCAGTATGAACAAGGACTGTGGGATTCTGAATTGTCTCATTAGGTGAATTTTTCTTTTGTTTTTCTTCTGGCTTGAATGCATAATTATTGCATGACTGTTTTTGCTTTTCAATGAAAAAAGCAAAACTAAAAAAGTGAGCTGTTATTAAGTCATGGTGGACCAATTTGAAAACTCAAATTGGTCAAATTGGTCTTCCAGGGTGTAGCTTAGGGATCTCATTCAATAGTATGGTTTATTCATGGTAAAAATCACCCCCTGCCTTTCCTCTTATTGTGAGGCTTACGGAAGGAAACACACTCAGTCAAGGTCCTGATGGTGGCCGTCACTGGGCACGCACATGCTCTGAGATGTGACCGTGTCCCTGCCATGTAGCAGGAGCCAGCGCCTGTGCGCCCTGGGCTTGTTCATGGCTTAAATCATCTCAGTGCTCTGAATTCTTCCCCCTGGAGCTGTGGTCTGTCTGAACAGTCCACACCAGAGATGACATTGCAGCTCTCATGCGAAAGATTGCCTTCTGATCCTCTCCTACGGAACGTGACAGTTTTCTCTGTGATGGCTGGATTAATTATCAGAAATGGTTTGCTGGCAGACAGTTGGATGCTAATTATGATTGGAACCTTAGGGGCCCTAAAACTCAAATGTGTTGATGTTTGTTGGTGATAGTAAAAGTGAAAAACCATAAAGTATGAAAGAAAATGTTTTTAACTGAAAACAATGCAGATTAGGCCAGGAAACTTTGAGTTAACTGTGATCTGAGTTAAAGCTACTCAACCCATGGTTGTGGGGAAGGGGATTAGAGAAGTGGTTAATTAATCGTTACTTTCAGGTAGAGAGGGAATTGAGTTTGTATATTTTCATGCAAAGCAAAAAACAAACAAACAAAAAACTGGCATTGATTAAATTTGAGGTGACATTTGGGGAGGTATTCTCAGAAGTTACTTTCAGGTAGAGAGGGAATTGAGTTTGTATATTTTCATGCAAAGCAAAAAACAAACAAAAAACTGGCATTGATTAAATTTGAGGTGACATTTGGGGAGGTATTCTCAGAATATCTAAGTCTGATTATCTAATTTGACTTCACACTGTGTTCCAGGCTTGTGAAATCTTTCTAGAAAGTTTCACCTGGAAAGAATTATTTTCAATTAAATGGATCATGACCACTACAGAGGGAATCATGAAACATACCTGTAGTGTGGGGTCATGCAGTGAACAGAGCTACCCAGCTCACAAAGAGATGGTTTGGAAGTCGGCTGTGCTAATACTGGCTTTGGATATCATTTCATTCTTCCCCATCAACAGTTACATTAACGAGGCATAGAGATGAAGGCAGGTAGATTCTTCATGGAGCCGTGTGACCGAAGAAGATTGATGTTGTCACTGGCACAAACGAGAAGGCTAACAGGCTCTTGATCATTGGAAGGGATGGTAATCTACTGTGAGATTATTAGAAAAGTAGGAAGGGGATCAAGTATTGGTGGAGAATGCAGAAAATTAGAGAAAAAGAACAGGGAGCTTCCTAATCATTTCATATAGGTATTCAGATGGGCTGGTTTTCTTTAGCAGCACTTATGATACGATACAGGCATTTTTCCAAGCATACATTCTAGAATAATCTTTAATGAATAAGTAAACAAAAGGCACCCATAACTACTTTTTTTGGAGATTCCATGGGGTTTTTGTAAATAGGCATTTTTCCCCAAAGAAAATTAAGTAACATAATTTCTTGTTAAATTTAAGTCTGATATAAAATAACAATAAAAAATAAATTTTGTCTGATGTTGCAGCCCAGTCATTTTCATCAAATGAGGCTGTCTGGCAGAAACATACACTTCCCTTGAGGGTTTCCTTGGGGAAGCCCCCAAGCAGCGAGTCCCCACTTCTGTAAGAGATGCATGAACCCCTCTCAGCACAGTATCTTTTCTCAGGGAAAATTTATACAGAGGCAAAGACAGGTGCATAAACCTTGTTTTTTCATGGCAGAACAGGTTGTGGTTGAGGAAGCAGTGATGTTATAAGGAGCTATTTTAAAGTCCCTGAAATGTTTCTCCAGTAATAAGGGTTGAAATTCCTGGTACTTTTCCTCGCTTCCAAGGTAAGAATACAAGATAAGAATAACAGGAAGTTTAGAAGAATTATACTTTTAAAATCTCATTTCTCTTTGCCTTATCCAACTTTTTCTTGATAATTTTCATTCTTACCATGCAGCAATTTGGTGACCTCAATTCTCCCTCTCAGGAGCCAGAGAGGAAAGCCCTCTGTGTTTAAAGAGACTCAGAGTCTCCAGTCTGTCCTACTTTTGCTGAACACAAGCTGTACATAGCACAGCTTCCCTTGTGCAGGTGGAGATTGGCAGTTTGGCTCCGTTGAAAGGGGTAAGGTGGTTAGAGGTCTCCTAACCAGCAGCACTGGCATCAGCTGGTAACTTGTCAGAAATGCAAAATCTCGGGCCCCACCCCAGACCCACAGAATCAAAACCTGCAGATGCACAGATTCCCTGGGCAGTTCCGGAGCACATAGAAGTTTGGGAAACTCTGCATGTCTAGCAGACTCCCAAGTGAATGAACCCCAAGCTGCTCCTGGACAGAGAAACACACCCTGAGCATCACTTCATGAGAGCAACATCCATGGTGTTGTAGCCGAGAATGAAACATTTGAGCATTATGTATAAGGTAGTGAAGGCAGTCAGGAGCAATGAAAGTCACTCAAACACAAGAGGAGCTGTACAACTGCAAATCTCTTCCATGGACCTTGCATCTTCTGTAGTTGAGGAAGAACTTTTTTTTCCCCTTTGGAGAAATTCATTCCAGGTTGTTTCGAAGGTCAAATAATAAAGTTTAATTAGTTAAAAAGTAAGAGTGAATAAAAAGACAGAAGGTGAAAACTTAGTTATAAACCACATTTCTCAAGTTTCCCATTTTGAGCTAAACTACAGGGTACTCTGCCCCTTGTTTTTTTCTCTATAAATTTGCATTTCATGTAAAATAGCTCCAAAGTAGAAAATTATACATATGTATAAAATAATTGCTCATATTTGTTGAGAACAAATACACAGCATATATCAATGAGTGCCTTTCCTTCCTGTCTCCCATAGCTATTTAATTGTGCAAAATTTTATATAACATACAGTAAAAAAAAAATGTAAAATGTCTTGCAAGTAGTGTACTCTAATTAACAAGTAAATTGAAACTTAGCTCATTTAGAGGTAACATACAGTAAAAAAAAAGGAAAATGTCTTGCAAGTAGTGTACTCTAATTAACAAGTAAATTGAAACTTAGCTCATTTAGAGGAAGTTAAATTATGTGGTCAGTGAAGTTTTTAAGGTTTACAGTGAAAAAAATTAAGGATTATATGCAAAACATAAATTGATTATAAAGTAAATTGAATCTACCGTGAAGTACGAGAACATAAGCATGTTAATGCATGTGTGTACATCATATGTTCTGATATAGATGAAGATTATTACTTAGCATTTGATTTCATAATGTGTTGCTATTTTATAGAAAGTTAAAGCAAGTAGAGATGTTATAAGAATTTCTAGAACCATCCTCCCTAACTTCTAGGATGCTGGCTTCAAACTGCTAATTAATGTAAAGTCAGCCTCATATATTGAGATGTTTAATCAATTGGCAGATTGCTGTCAATAAATATGTGTCTTAAGTGGTTTGTAATAGACAGGCTAATGAAGTACCCTCTGTGAGTGTCAGAGCTATTGGGAAAAATCTCTCTTCCTTCTGGGCGTATTGCCATATACTATTAGTCTCCCTCTGGTTCAGGGAAGAGTGCCCCTCACCTCTGGATGGAGTGTCTGGAGAAGCTGAAAGTAAACTTCATTTTCTACTAGCAGTTAGTCAAGCAACATGCGGCGGGAAGGGTGGTTACTGATAATATTAGCGATAGTCATAGAGTCTCACATCTCCTGAGCAGTTACAGTGTCTATATGGTAGCTCTGTGCTCAATACTCTCATTCCATTACCTCACTTAATCTTTACAGAAGCCCAATGAGAAAGGTCACTGTTTCTTAAACCTCTCAGCACCTTCCTGTTACAAATATTTCTGTCAGGCCACTGCAGTCCTGAAATCGATTTTGTAGATAACATGACCTACTCCACACATAATTTTTTAAAAGTCATCATAATTCCCCAACTATAACATAATGGCAAAATAAAAGGAATAGATTTTATTATTAGTACTCTTAATATATAAATGTTTGCTTCTGGCTGTACTCCAGCATGAGAAGTAATAGTCAGACATTTGCATCTGTACATAGAAGTTCTGTGTGATTGACAGCTCTAACTGCAGACTGATACAGGTGTTGTGTGCCACATACTCAGATACTGTAAGTGGTTGCACGGTCAGTGATGTGATTTTATAAAATGGTGAACAAGTCTTTAAAAAGCTCCAAAAACAAAACAAGACAAAATCCAGTCTCACCTCAATTTGCACAAAAATTACATTTCTGGAATATCCAGTACACACTGATACCAGGCAGAAAATGCCTTGTGTTCACATATAAAAAGGATATATGTGCTAGGTCCAAGTAATTGTAAATAGGGTTTTCACCTGCGTGAATATCCAGAGGGACATTGAGCAGCCGTGCATCCTGGGAGACCACTCTGAATGTTGCAGGTCTGGCTTGCTATTGAAAGACATCTGGCATCCCACACCTTCATTCAGTAAATGTCAGTGGAACTCCCATCATGAGGACAACCACAAACAGCCCTAAAGATTGTCACCCCGTGAAACAAGGGGACTGTGGTTTTCACCCTGTTTTTCGGATGTGGCAACTAAAGCTTTGGTAGTTTTCTCAAAGGCATATAGCTGGGAGTAGTGGGGTTGAGACTCAGACTCTAGTTTGTGCAACCCCAGAATCCCTGCATTTCACACAGTTGTGTCCTCCTAATGCATCAGGACAGGTCATAGCTGGGAGTAGTGGGGTTGAGACTCAGACTCTAGTGTGTGCAACCCCAGAATCCCTGCATTTCACACAGTTGTGTCCTCCTAATGCATCAGGACAGGTCAGCAGTGCCATGTCAGAGCCCATGGAGGCTTCATGGATCATTTCCTGGAATTGTGATTGTTAGAAGGAAAAGGGTTGATTAAAATTTCTTGAGTACCCACTGTTTGCCATCTACCGTGCCCAGGTGCTTTGCTTCTGTTACCTGATGTTTGCAACAGTCCTGCAATGTAGTTGTGGGTAACCCCTTTTCACAAATCAGGAAGCTTGAGTGTGAGCCCCTCCCCAAGTGGTCCAACCTTTGAGAAGCAGAACTGGGCTTCAAACTCATTTTGACTTCAGAGCCCGAGCTCCTGCTCCTCCTCCTTATAGCTAGAGTGGACCCTCCAGAGGAGGGAGTGTTTATAACCTCTTGATACTGCTCACTCATCTCTTCTTGATTTCCCTCTACATTCTCTCGTGACCTGACAAGTAAGGTGTCTAAGTAATTTATTGCCCAAATGAGGATACTTTTGAGAGTGAAAGAGGACACTGTTGATACTGCTCACTCATCTCTTCTTGATTTCCCTCTACATTCTCTCGTGACCTGACAAGGTGTCTAAGTAATTTATTGCCCAAATGAGGATACTTTTGAGAGTGAAAGAGGACACTGTTACATCAGGACATTGATGTGGGTCCCTCAGTGATGCCCATTTCATAGCTGTGCAGAAGGGAACACCCACCAATTCATAGTTGATGCTCACACACAGAACTGGGGAAGTGCCATCTGGTTCCCCATCAGAACACACTGGGGACTCTGCTGTCACAGGAACGCTGCTTTCCTACCCTCAATGACTGTGGGACCATCTGGCAGAGGACAGGAGCTTTTGAGATCTTTTCCAGTTTAAAATGTCCATATCCCTGTCTTTTCATGCAAGCCTTGACTGTTGCTTCTCAAGGCATCATGAGAGTAGGTGAGGGAAGACCTGGTGGGGACATACCAGACCCCCAGGGAACAGAAGCTCTTTATAGCTGGTGACAGGGAGAGAGCCTGCTGCCCAATCGAGCTTCATTGCCCTCCTCTCAGGTGCAGAACAAGAGAAGGCTTCCTTCAGCTTATGTGTAAAGCTTGTACTAAAAGAGCATAAGTACCTGGTTCTGCCTGAATTTCCCCACACTTTTCCACTTGCCTTTGTTGATTATATTAATAAATACTGTGCAGCTAATGTTCCCATCTGGCAGGGCAGAGAACTAGCATAAAAATGGAGATGTGGTTACATCGCTTCAATACTAATGAAGGTAATACCCACTTGGCATGGTAGAAGGTGGGTCTTTACTTTAGAGTTCTTAATTAAGAACTGCCAAGTGACTAATATTAATTAGGAAACCAGCTGTATCCTTCAGTTTCATGGTATAGTTCTTCTTGTGAACCTGTGAAGGGAGTCTGAGCCTCTTTCAGCCCATGAGCAATTATCTATTGAGTATACTTTGTGTGTTTGGGACCAGGCGATGTGGGCAGAGATTTATAAGGTCCTGTCTTTGCCTTCAGGATCTCCATCTAATTGAGGAGCACACAGACAAAGAGAGCCAGTGTCTCAGACAGGGAAGTCGCAGCATCCTCAGCGCTGTGAGCAGCATGGGAGAAGTGTGGCAGTGGGATGGGAGGGAGCTTCTTTGAACTACACAGGTACCCCTTGCTCTAGGGTCACAGTGGCAAGACAGCATCTGTGATGGGACAGTGTCATATCCCTGGGGATGCTGGGGCACACGAGAGGTTGAGAGGCACCCGGCAGCCTGGGAAGTTGGAGTTCAGAGGAAAGAGAAGGAGACAATCATGGGCAGAAATAGTCAGGATGACTGGTGCTGGGCTCTAAGGGGGAGGGATAAGATTTCCGACAGGTGAGGAGCGAAGAGCAGCCCACACAGGTGGAAGGAAAGGGATCAGGCCCACAGGGACAGAAAGGAGAGTAATGGACACCACATGGTATGATGTCCACTTTAGCTCTTCAGTGGGGAGTCTCTCCACCAGCTGTCGCCTTGTTGATTGTAGTGATGCTGCTCACACCTACACACAAGCCCATGCACACACACGTACGCCTGGCCTCCTGCAGGGACCTGATGCCCTGAGCTAGAGGGTGGAGGAGTAGTTTAAGAGGAGACTCAATGCTCTGTCTATACCTAACATGATCTCTCAGCTCGTTAATAAAATTATACCTAGAACGGGGCATACGAGGAAGGATCTCAAATCCCCTGTTGAAGTCCTATGTTCTCAGTCTCTTTTGAAATTGATAAGTTAATATCCATTGAATTAGTCCTTGAATCATGAGTACCTGAAGGGGGTTATATGAAGACTAAGTTGTAGTGTACTCTGCCTCAACTGGAGTGTTAATTATTACAGGGTTTTTTCAAGCTTGAATTGTACTCTAATGAGCAATTCTCTCTTAATATCATACCTAGACAACAGATAATTGACTTGTATCTGTAAATTTTCAGTACTGTTAAATCACCTGCCAGAGTACTGTGGGTCTTCTCATACAGGGGTCCCAAGTTCAAGAATCTACGACACTCCGTGCTCCTTCACAAACTTTCTTGAGCAGCATTTCTTTTAAATTGTCCAAGAAGAGCTCTAGATCAAGGATTCTTCACCTTGAACCTGGGACATGGTCATTCACAAAGGCTTATCCTTTATAGGTTTAGGCTTTTCTTATGGAGCTTTGTTTGAGGTGCTTTTCTCTCCTCAAACTCTACCATTGAACTTTTTTTTTTTTACATCTATCCTCACTCAGTGCAAATTTTTGTTCAGATTGCACTGATGTGTGGGAGCTTTGTTTGAGGTGCTTTTCTCTCCTCAAACTCTACCATTGAACTTTTTTTTTTTTTTTTACATCTATCCTCACTCAGTGCAAATTTTTGTTCAGATTGCACTGATGTGTATGTGTGTAAAGTTGTGGCCTTTTTCAATAAATCCAGACATCAAGAACAATCTTTTTCCTAACTAAACTCTTTTTCACTGAGCTTTCCAAAAACCCTACCTGCTGTTTTAGATAAAGTCCATCTCAGTTGCCATCTTTAGAACGCTTCCCTAATGCTGGGTAATTCTGAAATCCCTGAATATTATTACAAGCACCAGTTCCCGTCAGAGAAAAAGACACCTTGGAAATAGCAGATCTATCATTTTATAGCTTGGAGAATTTTACTAAACTCAGGTCATCATCGTCAGCCTCCAGTTGAGTCTGTTAAATAGCCAATGTGACTAGTATCTAGACAAAAAAAAAAGAAAAGAAAGAAAAAAAAAAAAAGAAATGAAGCACAGGAACACTTTCTCCAGGGGAAGGATTTTGCCATATCCAAATAGCACCTGTATTTTTATGTTATAATATTTTTCCTTAACAGAGTCATTTGTCCCTAGTTTTAATATTCAGGAAGGGCCTCAGATTTAATTTTACTTCTAAATTTTGTTTACACCAGGATTTTTCAACCTTGGCACTATTGACATTTGGAGCTGGATGATTCATTGTTGTTAGAAACCGTCCTATGTGTTGTAGGATATGTAGCAGCATCGCTAACCTACCAGATGCCATTAGCAACACCCCCAGCCAGGTGTGACAGCTGACAACCAAAAATGTCTCTAGACATTGCCAGATATCCCCTAGCAGGGGGCAGAATGTGCTGTTTAAGAATCATCGTGTTACACAAAAGTCATTATTTTGCTTTTACTTTTATTTTTGTTGTTGCTCTTACAGTGTTACATTGTTAAGTGTGCCTATTTAAAATTTACTACAATTTTTGAGACCAGGTTTTAACATTTTTGTAAATATACTTGTAACTCCACTCCCCCCACAAAATGGAAGTGGTCCTGGCCTCTTCCGAGACCTGCTCACGACACACCTAGTCTCCTCACTGCAGAACTGAGTTAGCTTTCTCCACCGACCATCAGTTCCCAAAGGAATCTCATGGTAAACAAAAGCCTGGGTCCTCCCAAATCTCCTGATGCATTTCCGGCTGATATGTGGATTTGATTTCTTTCCAGAAAATCCAATGAGAAATTGCTTCATGTGTTATCATTACTTACATCAACATAGGCCTACATTTTTGTGAGATACTATTTGCTTCAAATGCATTATCTCTTTTACCTTTCACAAAAGTCTTAATGATGCTAATATTATATATTATCAATCCCTATTTCTTAACTATCCCTATTTCTTTGATGAGAAAACTGAAGTTAAGATAGGTTAAATAACTTGGCCAAAGCCATACCGCTAAGTTGCTATCCTGTTAAAGCAGAATATTAGAAGTGGTCTGTTCCAAAACAGAGAAATGTTCACATTAATATTGAAATGTGGCATGGATTCATAGGTAGCCTGTTAATAATTGTATCTATGATTATGTGATGACACTGATGCTATAACTTTTGTGTAAAATTATAAATAATAATACACTGTGATTATTTTCTTTTTAAATACATTAGATAAAAATTTGAAAGAAATGTACCAAAATACTAGTAGAAGTTATGTTTAAGTAGGATACTTCTGGCAGTTTTCTTTTTAATCCTCTTCTGAATTTCTAAATGGGTTGTAATATATTTTTATTTCTTTTAAAAATGAAATTTTATAAGTTAAAAATGAAGAGAGATATAGTTAACATTACTGCCAAAGTTCATTTTCTCTATATTTCTAGCTAAGGAATGTCCGTATTCCATATGTGTCTGTATGCCTGCGCTCAGCAGCCTTTCACAGTTGATCTGCTGTGGTGTTGGGCAGAGGGCTGTTATAGCACCTCTTTTTCAGGGAAACACACAGGACACTTCCTTGGGATACCCAGCCAAAACAAATACTAATGGAAAGGAGGGAAGCTGATCTGATCTCCCTGTTTTTTTGGTTTTGTTTTTTTAATACAGACACCTCTGGAATGAGATTAAGCCTTACTTACCAAGAGAAAGGAAAGAGAACTTGCTTCGTTCCTAGACCGGTTCACTCTTAGTCATGGCAG
Organism: Galeopterus variegatus; assembly: GCF_000696425.1. Taxonomy (NCBI): domain Eukaryota; kingdom Metazoa; phylum Chordata; class Mammalia; order Dermoptera; family Cynocephalidae; genus Galeopterus; species Galeopterus variegatus. The sequence continues at coordinate 394,411 of NW_007726450.1, read as the reverse complement.
TTATTCATGTTGCTGTCACCAACGGGCAATTGATAGTGGACCACGGTGCCATGGACTCTTTCCCTAGTAAAGATTCATAACTGAACCAAATTGGCAAGACCATGAGTTGAAAAGATGGCATGCTCTGTTACAAACTGCCAAGCAGATACTTGTTTACTGGCAGAGTACATAGTACATGTTTTGAATTATAGGAGTATTATCTCAAATTATATTATTATTACTTAAATATTCTTTCATGTCTTAAACATGAAGACTTAAACATGTCTTTCCATTCATTTTTAATTTCTTATTAGGTCATATTAGACAGGTGTGTTTTGAGTTAGAGTATTTTGGTAATAATTATGGACTTTGTACTCAAGGGGGATCATTTTTAGCAGGGTGCTAGTCCCTGACACTTAATCCTCATGACTACTGTATTAGGTAGCAGGTAGAACGACCATTTCATATGTGGGTAAAATGAGGTTCAGAAAGATTATTGATTGCTGCCTCAATGGTTCTGTAAGGTGATATATTCCTTAGAGATTCCTCTGGAATTGTGGGTCAGACTATTGTCTCGTCTAAGGGAGCTTTTTTTGGCTTCTGGTGTATATAGTTGTTCTTGTCAAAAACTAGCTGCTTCTTGATTTAATATCTACCAAAATTTTAGATTATTTTTTGCATTAGTGTTTTCATATATTATGCCTAATTTGAAACTGAGATGTTAGTGAATTG
>NW_007726450.1:389294-393677 GCF_000696425.1 Galeopterus variegatus | reverse complement strand
AAAAAAAACTTTTTGGAAAGAAACTGTGTTTTGTAAACATTTGAGCACAGAACCATAAGGCATTTTGCAACTCTGTGGTTTTAACCAAGTGCTGTAGATAGAATGCCCCCCTCCCCACCAAACTCATTGAAACTTAAGCCCACTGTAACAGTGTTGAGGGTGGGAAATCCTATATGGAAATTGAAAGGTGAGACCCTGAAGAGGTGATTAGATTCTAGGACCATGCCCTAGTGAATGGATTAATAATGTTGATCATGGTTCTGAGGGCTTTAAAAGGAAAGCATGTGAGAGTCTCTCTCTGCTCCTGTCTTTCTCTCAATGTGATACCCTATGTCACCACCAAAGAAGACGCTCACCAGGTGTATGCCCTAGACTTTGGACTTCTCAGACTCTGAAACTGTAAGCAATAAATATTGTTTCTTTATAAATTACCCAGTTTCAGGTATTTTGTTGTAAGCAACAGAAACGGACTAATACACCAATTTTAGAAGAGACAACCCCAGTTCTGAGCACAGTGTGTCATAGACTTGCTTTATTGAGCACCTGCTAGATGCTAAGCACTCTATATTTATGTTATTTTGTCTTCACAACAACCCTGTGAGGTATGGAGGTGTGTACTATTATTATCAGTCCTATTTTAGAGATGAGAAAGCACTCTCATCTCTTTAAAAAAAGAAAAAAAAGATGTTATAACAAGAGGGACTGGGGAAGACACATTGGATGGAAATATTCCTCAATGAGAGTTATTCAGGGAAGAGTGTTTTTCCATGAGGACATGGTCAGGTCAGTTGGAGCCAATTGTTGCAGAGCATGGTTTGTTGCTACTGGAAAGTAACTACTGGGCATGCGTTCCCTTTGTGATCTCCCACCCACGGCATTGTCGTATTGGGCTGCAAGGTGCTTCCCAGATACCCTGCTCCTCCAGCATCTCCACCTGACACTTTTACTTACACCTTGCTTTCACCATCTGCATCTAGAATACTCTGGCACCTTCCAGGGGTGTTTTGTGGGTGAGATTCTTCTATGAAACACTTGGGATTCTTGGATGAACATGGCTGTTGTGACAAGCTTAGCTCTTGCCTGCCCACCCACTGCCACAGTTGTGCTTGGAGCCTAGAAGGCCTGTTGGGGCATCAGACAGCTAAAGCTGGAGCCTGGAGAGAGTCGGATCTTCCTCCCGATGTGTCCACCAGGGTCCCTACCTAGACTCGTTGTGATGCATGGAATCCCTCTCATAGATCTTTGTCTACATCAAGCTCAAACCACAGACCTCTTTAACCTTTTTGCACTCACAGACCATAAATTTCTCTGAGACTCTTAAGAATCTAATTTCAAAAAACGAGGAGGAAATGGGTGACAGATATTAAATCTGCTGAATGCATCAGGGCTAAAAGTATTTTTTAAACTTTAAACCCTCCATTCCTTTTTGGGGTATTTTTTCCATAAAACTCAGAAATACGAAAACGAACATTGAACTTTCAGAAGGAGAGAACAGACCTATTGTTACTAGAGGTGGGATGGGAGGGGGTGGGGGGTTAGGGAGTACTTGGGTAAGGGACACAAAGAATAATTATGATTTGTAATGATGAATTTGCTAATATTGATTTGATCATAGCATACTGTACACAAATACTGATAGTCAACTCTGTACCCCTTAAATATGTATGATCAATTATGTTTCAACTTGAAAAATAAATTTTAAAATAATAATAATGTTAATAAAATAAAGAAAGATAGTGAAAACTAAAAGGAGAGTGGAATCCAACAACTCATCTACTGTGGAGCTCTCATACATGTCTTCTCCTTTATTCCTTTGACAATTGGTGACTTGTTCCCAAATACCACTTTCCTTCTTTCCACACAACAGCACGTTCCCTCGTCCACAAAAAGCTGGGCTCTCCCCCTACTGCCAACCTCTCTGTGTCAGTGGCCAGTGGTTCAAGTATTGGGATCTNTTTTTTGCATTAGTGTTTTCATATATTATGCCTAATTTGAAACTGAGATGTTAGTGAATTGACTATTCAGCATGACAGTGTCCCTTAAGTGCAGGGGAACTTGTTTACCTATTTAGTACTTTTAGTTCCTAATTAAGGGTGCATATGGGTCATCTCAATGTTAAAGGAATTGTCTTTCTTACCCATATTATGAACTCTTTCTTTCTGGACTTGATTCTATACCTACCCTCCCTGCAAGTATCCCTAAATCCAACCCACTAATTTTTCCTCATAACCCCAATTTCCCAAAGAATATGGCCTGGTGCGAGATTGTTTCATATATTTTTGCAGCACATGCAGTCATCATGTCCATCAATAAATAGTCTCCTGCACTCATCAGACACTGTATCATGTCTGGAAAAAAAAATTTAATGACGTTTTTAAAGAACTACAGACATTTTAATAAGAGTTTCTTAGCTTTTCTCTGATGTGTATCAGGAGGAAAGGATAGTAACAGAGAATATAGCATTACCACAGCATGCCTGTCTGAATACATTTCAATTCATTGAGCTAGATTTCCCTGAAAAAGGAGCATTCTCAGCCAAGCCTGCCCTAAAAAGATACCCAGGGTGGCAAGCCTGGATCTTTGGTGCCTGCAGATGCTATTTTCTTATCCTTAATATTTTAAATTGCTCTCTGTCACCATGGCAGATAGGATCAAAGTTAATAATCTAATGAAAACTAATGATGCCCAGTGTCAGATGGGGATGGGTGGATGTCCCATGCCCATTAGAGTGGTAAAGACCACAAGCATTCCTGGCCAAAGGGCCAACTCTTGGCGTGAACCCCTGTGGTATTTGTATCTTTGTGCTGGTCAGTGACTGCTGAGGCATGGTGGTAATAGTGGTCTCTCTGAAGCAGTTTGAAGAGCTCAAAGCACAGAGGCATATGGAAATTCCCTTCTCATGCTTAATATACAACATGCAAAATGAATTTTTCATATTGGCTTTTTAAAAAAATGGAAGAGTTCCAGCATTTCCTCATTGGTGTGCCTTTTGGAGTTCATGTCCTTTAAAGCAGCCAGAGGGGGGAATGAGTGTAATGTAAGCAGAGTGGTGTTTGCAAGTGAGAGCTGTAGGAAAGGCAGTGATGATTTTGGAAACATTATTACGGGTGTCAAATTGAACAAAGGATTATTACTGAAGTAAAAAATATTCAGAAACGCGTTGCTAATACTCTCTCAGATTTGGGCCTGGAGAACCATACTGTGAATTGAGTGGAAGATAAATAGGGAGAAAAATAGCAAGTTAAGGGGACAAATAACCAGGGGAAAGGAGGCGGGAGTTGCCCANTTGCTAATATTGATTTGATCATAGCATACTGTACACAAATACTGATAGTCAACTCTGTACCCCTTAAATATGTATGATCAATTATGTTTCAACTTGAAAAATAAATTTTAAAATAATAATAATGATAATAAAATAAAGAAAGATAGTGAAAACTAAAAGGAGAGTGGAATCCAACAACTCATCTACTGTGGAGCTCTCATACATGTCTTCTCCTTTATTCCTTTGACAATTGGTGACTTGTTCCCAAATACCACTTTCCTTCTTTCCACACAACAGCACGTTCCCTCGTCCACAAAAAGCTGGGCTCTCCCCCTACTGCCAACCTCTCTGTATCAGTTGCCAGTGGTTCAAGTATTGGGATCTAGAATGGAAAAAAAGCACAAATCAACTTGATATGCTATTTGCCACCTCAAAGAGAGCACAGCTCATGTGAGGGAATTCCACTTTGCCAGGGAAATGGCAAAAGGCACCGGGTAGAGTTTACCTGTAGCTGCCTCTTCCTGAAGTCCACCTGGTGAGCATCTGATGGATAAAGCACCATATGAACAGTAGGTAGCTGGACACTTTCTGGTTTTGATTCCTAAGGTGGTTTTTTAAATATCTTTGCTGTTTGTAAGTGGAAAGTGATTCACCTCACAGAAAATCTGTGGACGATGGAGAAGGGAAAATAATACAAGGCTGTTTAAAATCTCAGGCATCATGTCACAATCTAACCAGAGCACAGAAGGAAACTTTGAGATGTGAGCCCTGTGGACTTTCATTTAACATGATTTTGTTAGGGCCTAAGTGAGTTTATATAAGCAAAGTGCTATACAAGTTTCATACGTAAAGTGTGTGAGTTCCAACGAGATGCCCAACTCTGACAGGTCGAAGCCATTGCCTAGAGTGGGTGCAATCCAGCAGAGCCCCAGGTCAGTGTGTGATGTCTGCTGTCACTGCGAGGGGGGAGTGACGGTGCCCATGCTAGATAGTTACCACCCCTCTTTAAATCCAAATGCCCATTTTCTGCCTGGGGAAACACAGATCACCCAGCTAGTGGATTAATTCCAAAGCCCTCTGAGTCCCCAGTTCATTGCTCTTGGCCCTACACTCCAAAA
>NW_007726450.1:386064-389084 GCF_000696425.1 Galeopterus variegatus | reverse complement strand
CCACCCCTCTTTAAATCCAAATGCCCATTTTCTGCCTGGGGAAACACAGATCACCCAGCTAGTGGATTAATTCCAAAGCCCTCTGAGTCCCCAGTTCATTGCTCTTGGCCCTACACTCCAAAAACCACCCCTCTTTAAATCCAAATGCCCATTTTCTGCCTGGGGAAACACAGATCACCCAGCTAGTGGATTAATTCCAAAGCCCTCTGAGTCCCCAGTTCATTGCTCTTGGCCCTACACTCCAAAATCTATAGCCTTGTACTTCCATTTAATGAAATGTCCAGCTCTCCATTGACATGGTGGTGTGTCACCTGCCATGGTCAAATCATCAGATCATCTGGGCCACAAGAAACAGAAATAGGGACAGTCCCAAGAGCAGAAAGCCCAAATTATCAGCCACAAAGAAGAATACTAGTGGCAGCAGTGACAGTAGTAGTAGCAGTAATACCTCTATATATGCCATTTTTCCTTAGCCTAAAAACGCAAGAAAGAGAAAAAGCAAAGACTTCCCTGAATGTGTGTTTATAATATCACTTTCATCTAGAACCAAAGGACAAATGCTTACCCCACATGGTTTCATTCATGTGATACTGCTTAAGGCTTACGTGAGTTAATGTATAGAAAGTGCCGTAGAAGCTTCCTGTGTAAAATGCTGATATGTAGTAAGCACCACACAAGTTCCGCCGCTGTGATTACAGCTTATAACAGCTTTAGAGGCTGTGAACACCCTGAGCTGCTCACGAAGGAACCACGTGTAGCCAGGAGGATTCTAATCCTTCCGTGACAATAAAAATTCATTCTGATTTTTAATTTGTTTTCCAAAACAAGGGGGGGGGGGAAACACTGCTTTTGTAATATTCATTTTAACCGAATTCTCTTTTATAAACATCTATTATGTCCAACTAGTTCTTACTAACATCTAATATGATTAATATTCAATCTAAACTTATTGTGCCTTAAGGAATTCAATGGAAACCCTGGGCACAGTACTGAGAAAGAGAATCTCAACAAGAGGACAACGGCCTGGTTCCCCGGAGGCCTCAAAAGTGGCACTGCAGCCCGTTTACTGCACACCCTGTCAGGTCTTCAGCTTTCAGCCTCAGAAATGCTGCAGCATAATGAGAAAAACACATAAGAAACTGAGGCAGGAACCAGAATTCCATGACAGGACAACTGCCCCCAAGGACTGTGATACTTGCCCTGGCCTGCACAGTGCATGTTCTTTCAGTAGACAGCTCTAAATGGGAAGCTGATGGATGGTCCCCTGATGTGCATGGAATCGAGGAATCAGGAAATGTTTCTTAGCTAAGATGTTCATTTACTCCATCAGACAGTACATATTTATTGGGTGAGTCTTGTGTGCCAGGCACCAGCTACTAGAGAAACAAAAATGATTCAGACATAGTCCCTGTTCCAGAGGCACTAATGACCCAGTTGGGAAGACATTCACACAGTTAGATACGTTCAATACATCCTAGTAAAAGCAATAATACACACCCTCATTCAGTCAGTCAACAAATGGTTACAGTGTGCCATGGCCTACCAGGCACAGAGGACCCTGAGCAGGACAGACTATGTTCCTGCTCTCTAGGAGCTAATCTTCTATTAGGGGAGGTGGGAAGCAACAGTAATCGAATAAACAAAGTAATCATACTGTGCTGAGTGGTGTAGAGGAAATGAATGTGGCCGAAGGTAGGTAGTTTGGGCAAAGGAGGCCTTGCTTGGGAACTCACATTCAGAGTAGACCAGAGGGATGTTGTGTTAGTCAGGACTCAGCACTCCTTTCATTGCAAGGAAAACAAAGCCTAAGAGGAAGAGGGGAGTATTTGATCATTTTATACCAAAAATAATTCAGCAGTATAATTGACTTTAGGCACGGGGGCCCAAGCAGTGTCAATGGGCTCAGTCTCTGTCCATCTTTCTGTTCTGTTGTGTCTGTGCTGGGTTCTCTCCCAGGCAGGCTCTGTTTATACTGTGCCAAGAGGGTGCCAGCAGATCTGGGCTCACATCATCTCTAATTCAAGTAAAACAGAAAAAAAAAGGGCTTTTCTTCCCCAGTGTGTGAACTGAGATCCTAGGCCTGTTTTCTCTCATTGGCCACGGGCTCATGCATGAACCTGTGAGTGTAGCCAGGGTTGTGGACACCCTGACAGGCTTAGGGATGAGTTGTGAGTCACATGGACACTCACACCAGGGCAGCACACCAGGGCTTTGGAGTCCAATTGCCTGCACTATGTCAAAGGTATTTAAACTGTCCATGCCTCTGTCTCCTCACTTGTAAAATGTGGATAGTAATAGCACCTATCTCAGAGAGAACTCAAGAAGATTGTTCCAGGCAAAGTGACCAGCAAGGACACACCTCAGAGGTGGGCAAGGGCCAGAGATCGGAGTGTGAAAGAAGCAGGAGAGCTGGCCAGAAGCTGAACCGAGCAGGTGTGGTTCTGCATTGGCAGGGCTGAAGTAGTGCTATGTTTGGCTCTCGACTTCTCTGTAGAGGCGTGGGCCTGCCTGGGCGTGCACAGGACTCACAGCCTTTCTCTGGAGGTGGTAGGTGCCTGCTGCCTCGTTCACCCCACTGTGCCCGCTGCTGACCAACCAGATGTGCACTCTTCTGATGGAGAGATTCTCTCCCCAGCTTTGTTAATATCCCTGGTCTGGTTACAGTCCAGTCCTGCTGGCCTGGGACTTATGCTGGTGTTATTTTGGGTGATTTTTCATGTTTCTGCTTTGATTCATCTTGTGTTGATCTTAACACACAGAGGGCAATCTTATTTTCCTTAAGTTCAAGTTTTGGGTGGTGCCTCAGTCTTGACCTGACTATAGTAATCTCTTCAGCCAATCCTGTATTGGCAGGACATGAAATTTAAAGTGGGTTATGTAATGTGGACAAAAACAATAGTTTATGATTATATAGAATTAGCATCCAGCTATCCAAGTTAAGAGGCCTATTAGGTAATTCACTATTTAGCTTTGAAGAGCTAGACTCAAGTTAGTAGATTTTCACAGTAGTGCTTTTTAAG